>NC_041057.1:909400-914400 GCF_900634775.1 Gouania willdenowi | reverse complement strand
TTTTTGTTGTTATTTTGTACAATTTTCTGTTATTTCTTAGTATTTATTTTGTACAGTTTTCATTTTTTTGTGTGTGTTTTTGTTCTCATTTATTATAATTTCTGTTATTGATGACTATTTTTGTAGTCGTTTTTGTACATTTCTGTTGTTCTTTTGTGTGTTTTGTTATAATTTTGTTTGTTTATTTTAGGGACCACACAAAATTAGTGCCAGGGCCGCAGGTGGCCCCCGGGCCTCCTGTTGCCTATTTCTGGTCAAGGCATAAACAGTAATAGTGCCACTATCTGGATGCATTAGTCAGTAGTTATTCTGTGGGAATCACTATCTTTGTTGTCTTTGTTTGTAACTCAGCGCGTAAACAAATCTTTGTGTTTTTTTTCTGTGACGTTTTCCCTCCGACTTCCCACAAACCAAACAAATGATAAAAGTTATCGCACTTTTGTCCTGGAGGTTAAACACCGCCGCGTAATAATGAGCTGAAAATAAACTCATTATTAGAGGAAAAAGTTAATGAGATTTAAAATAAAATAATGACTTTAACTGTTTATTCCACAAAGTTACTGATTGTTAAAATATGAACAGATCTAAAGTAAATATGACTAAAATAATAAAATAATGTTCAACTGATGCTTCAAGTCTAACAATAACTTTCTCTAATTTTGTGTGAGAACATCATGAGTGTATTTATACAGATACAAGCATGTATTATTATTATTAATATAAATATTATATTAATATGTATTATTGTTATTATTATTATTATTATTATTATTATTATTTAGTAAACTAAGCTCTGTAGGAGATTTTCAAGTTTCAAACAGAATGTTGAAAATAAAATGAACAATAAAATTTGATTTTTCTAAAAATTCTTATATGCTCGTCTTCTTCGTCATCATCATCATCATCATTATCACGTACTTAAAAAAAATAATTCACACAAACAACACCCAACATAATAATGAAACATTAAAAAATAAACTCACAAAATGACCCCAAATATTAATATAAATACTCAAAAGAAAAACAATTATATACAAAATAACTGAAAAATTTACAAAATGACAACAAATACATTTTGTTGTTTCATATGTGTATAAACAGTATGTATATATCACAGTGGGCGGGGCCACAAATATTTAGATTATTAACCTATCAGAGCAATAACACAGGAAACAACAAATGATTACTGTGAGTTTTTGTTGCTATTTTGTGTGTTTTTCTTAAACTTTGTGTATTCTCATTGTTTATGTGTCAACTTCTGCTTTTAGTGTTGATTAATTTGGTCTTATTGTGTACTTTGTGTGTGTGTGTGTGTGCTGTGGCCACCTCTGTGTCACTCGGTTCTGCTCCCCCTCTTTTCTTCTGTGGTATCTGGGAGCTCCCAGGAAGCCGCCGGGCTGGGCTGGAGCCGGAGTTCTGCCTCGTCCATCATCCTTATCAGGACCAGTCGAGCTGCTCAGAGGAACGAGTCAGAGAGGGGAAGAAAGTCAGATCTCAATAATATATCAAATATAAAGCAGGGATCCTATCTGATCTGAGGGTCACATGACCAACATTCAATAACAACCAATCAGAGCACGAATAAACATGGCTAATTCTGAGTGTGGTTAAACTGGCTAAAATAAGCTTGAAAAAATGTGGAAAAATGTGCAGAAAAGACATTGATATTTGATGGAGTAGTGACAGAAATGAGAGTAATGTAGCACAAATGCATTAAAAGGACCAAAAATATGGCAAAAAAGGGATTAAAAAGGTAAAAATATAACAAGTTTGATGTAGTTGCAGAAAAAGGGTCAAAATAAGCAAAAATGGGCTCAAATTGTTAAAAAATATTCTTAGTTTCTTGAAGTCATCTAGTGACCCCCTCCCAGTGTCTCGCAACCCCAAATGGGGTCCTGAGCCCAAGGTTGAGAACCCCTGCTGTAACCAAAAAGACATTTTCCTCCTCTGTTTTAAGAAAACTCACACAAGCAGAAGGAGAACATGCAAACTACACTCCCTTGTTGTGAGGCAGGTTCAGAGCTGCCAAGTTTCAGAAAATAACAGAGTGAGACTTTAGTGTCCTTTTTTAACATGACTTTGTCCTGTTTTAACGTTGATTTCTACCTTCAGAATGATGTCATCACCTCCATACCAGCACCTCTCCCTGCACTGTGACCTCCTAATGATAGTTTTAATCAACCACGAATTAATCAATATTTCATATCAACAACTGTCCATCATTTATCTGGGGACATGTCTCATGTTGTAGGTGTTTATCACAGATGTTGATGATGACAGAGGCTCCCACTTAAAACACTGTGGCCCAAGGCAGTGCTACCTTTACCTCAGCTCTCCTTGTCTGCAACAGAAAGGACGTCATTAAAAAGATCATCATGTAAAAAACATTCAAACATCAAGTCATGTTTCATTGAATCAATGTCTATAGAAATACACTATTACATACAATAATAATCATAAGAACAGTTCAAATGAACATTAGATTAGACATTTGTTTCATTTACTATGTATTTATGATGATATAACCTACAAGATTAATGTCTAGCATAGACATACACACATGAGTGAGAGAGAGAGGTCAGGGATTGGTTATCTCGGTCAGTCAATCAGAGTTACTCAAACTACAGCAAGCTGCGAGGACCAAATTTTTATTTGTATTGAATAGGGAAATATAAGAGTGAGAAATGACCCTGTGCTAGTCAGATGTGTTGTATGCTAGTCAGATGTGT
The DNA here is from genome assembly GCF_900634775.1 of Gouania willdenowi. Lineage (NCBI taxonomy): Eukaryota > Metazoa > Chordata > Actinopteri > Blenniiformes > Gobiesocidae > Gouania > Gouania willdenowi. The sequence continues at coordinate 911,671 of NC_041057.1, read as the reverse complement.
TGTATATGCTAGTCAGATGTGTTGTATGCTAGTCAGATGTGTTGTATGCTAGTCAGATGTGTTGTATGCTAGTCAGATGTGTTGTATGCTAGTGAGATGTGTTGAATGCTAGTCAGATGTGTTGTATATGCTAGTCAGATGTGTTGTATATGCTAGTCAGATGTGTTGTATATGCTAGTCAGATGTGTTGTATATGCTAGTCAGATGTGTTGTATATGCTAGTCAGATGTGTTGTATATGCTAGTCAGATGTGTTGAATGCTAGTCAGATGTGTTGTATATGCTAGTCAGATGTGTTGAATGCTAGTCAGATGTGTTGTATGCTAGTCAGATGTGTTGTATGCTAGTCAGATGTGTTGTATATGCTAGTCAGATGTGTTGTATATGCTAGTCAGATGTGTTGTATATGCTAGTCAGATGTGTTGTATATGCTAGTCAGATGTGTTGAATGCTAGTCAGATGTGTTGTATATGCTAGTCAGATGTGTTGAATGCTAGTCAGATGTGTTGTATGCTAGTCAGATGTGTTGTATATGCTAGTCAGATGTGTTGTATGCTAGTCAGATGTGTTGTATGCTAGTCAGATGTGTTGTATATGCTAGTCAGATGTGTTGTATATGCTAGTCAGATGTGTTGTATATGCTAGTCAGATATGTTGAAAATGCTAGTCAATGCTAGCCTACGGTGAGCGTAGCTAAGTGGATTTAGAGCTGCTTCTTCTTCTGTGGTGATAATATCAGTGTTTTCCTCCACAGGCCGCGGGCAATTCATCTAAAACAGCAGCAATCCATCTCTGACAAACCGACGCAGAGGCAAACGTAATAACACTGCTACGCTAATGTTGTCCAGTCGTATTAGCTAGCCGTTATGAGGCCATGAGGCTGTAGCAGACCATGGTGATCAGCAGCTGATAGCATTAAAGCAGAGCTTCCTTTGTGCTCGAACACACACTAAGTGGGTTTGTCGTCAAACAGAAGCTCTGAGGCTTTGAACATGTGATCAGGTTAAAACACGTCATTGACTCACTGGTCACATGACACAGATCACACCATGGAGAACTATTATCATCACATTATTAAATATATCACATATACAGATACACAGGGAGGCTGGGGTTTAAGATGCTGAGAAAAGTAAGGACTGACTTTAATGCTGTAAAAATGATTTTGAATCACGATTCGTTGTTGCTGATTAGATTTATGGATTATATTGGTTCATTTAAAACAATTCAAATTTGTCATTTGTCTAGTTTTCTGTTATTTAGTGTGCTTGTGTTGTCATTTTGTATAGTTTGTTATTTTTGTTGTCATTGTTGTTTACTTTGGGACACAGAGGGATTTTTAAATGCTGAGAAAAGTAAGGACTTACGGAGTCAGCTGACGTAAAACACAGGATTCACATTCTGACTCCAAAATGAGACAAAAATGCTTCACGTGAACATTTTAGGACAATATCACACATGTAAACACTTTTTTCCACTGGATAACAGGTAATTAAATGTCTGACGAGTTTAACAAAATAATTTTGTTCTAAATCTTGTAATGTCACAGATGTGTGAGACTTCCTGTGAAACCAGAGGGTGATTCGCCTGTTGTCATTATTTTTTACCATAAAATAGAATTATGTCTATGACTTGGACTAAACTCTATTCATCATGTTTCGAATGATTTCAGGAAGTGTGACAGCAGTAAAGTTTCTAAACTGGGAAAGAACATGAAACACAAACCAATGGAAATGTTTAAACTGAACATCTGAGTCCCAACCAATCACAGGCTGTGTTAGAGTCACATGACATCATCGTTGAAACTTTATCGTTTTTTTATTTGAGCATTTGCTAAACAATGTTGTCTACAATAGTTCAATGAGAAATGTTGTCCCTGGACTGAATGATGACTCCTCTCTACTGATGGTCAGCTTTGATCATCTGTGTGTGTGTGTGTGTGTGTGTGTGTGTGTGTGTGTGTGAGACAGGATTAACATCAGGTCACTGTGCAGCCATAAAGTCTTTATCACACATTTAATCACACATTCCTACAGTTTATGACACGCCTGTAACCGACAATCAGGAGAAGAGCCAATCACAGCAGCCCGCTGAGGTCAACACATGCTGCTGCAACTACACACATTCACCTGTACTGATGTGTGTGTGTGTGTGTGTGTGTGTGTATTTAATCGCTTCTTTTTTTACCAGTTACCAGTCAGCGCGGAACCTCCATTGCACATGTTCCTGGTAGACTCATAATACTGATGCACCGGCTCCAACGGTCGAACCT
>NC_041057.1:836900-904400 GCF_900634775.1 Gouania willdenowi | reverse complement strand
GGGGGGTGTTCAGTGGGTGACTAGGGCTGTGTTCATGTGGATGGTGGCAGAGGGAAAGAAGCTGTTTTTGTGTCTGGAGGTTCTGGTCCTGATGGACCTAAACCTCCTTCCAGAAGGGAGAGATTGAAACAGTTTGTGTTCAGGGTGGGAGGAGTCAGCCACAATCTTTCCTGCTAACTGAATTTCTGAATTAACCAACCAACCATCCATCTAACTACTTTATAAACCAACCAACTAAACAACCAACCAACCAATGTATAAACAAACTAACTAATGTATAAACAAACTAACCAATTCAATTCAACTTTATTTATATAGCACAAAACACAACAAAGTCATCTCAAAGCACTGAACAAAATATAAAGTTCATAGTAAAAAAGAAGAAAGAATCCAACAAGATCCACATGAACAAGTATTTAGTGACAGTGGGAAGAAAAAAACTTTTTTTATAGGATATATCTATCTTTTATAGGATATATCTATCTTTTTATAGGATATATCTATCTTTTATAGGATATATCTATCTTTTTATAGGATATATCTATCTTTTATAGGATATATCTATCTTTTTATAGGATATATCTATCTTTTATAGGATATATCTATCTTTTTATAGGATATATCTATCTTTTATAGGATATATCTATCTTTTTATAGGATATATCTATCTTTTATAGGATATATCTATCTTTTTATAGGATATATCTATCTTTTTATAGGATATATCTATCTTTTATAGGATATATCTATCTTTTTATAGGATATATCTATCTTTTATAGGATATATCTATCTTTTTATAGGATATATCTATCTTTTTATAGGATATATCTATCTTTTTATAGGATATATCTATCTTTTTATAGGATATATCTCCAACAGAACCAATGTATAAACTAACCAATGTTAATTGTGTTTAATCTGCAGAATGTGATTAAATAAAGTTTTTTTAGTTCCAACTTTATGTTATAAAGGAATTGTTTTAATGCTAATTTAGCAGCAAAGATCAACAGAATGTGACCGACATGTTTCCAGTGTTTTGTGCGTCTGTGTCAATGCTAACTCTATTTACAACATCTCACTGCTGCTCTATGTTGATAAAGTGATGTTTATCTGCTTTGGTTATTTTATCAGCTTCAGAGGGAAAGAAAGTCCTCCAGGACAGAAGCAGATAAAAGTCTGAGGATTTAAACAAACAAGCTCGACTTTGTAGTGAACAGATCCCAAACATCAGCTGTGAGGAGGAGGAGGAGGAGGAGGAGGAGGAGCAGGAGGAGCAGGAGGAGGAGCAGAAGGAGGAGGAGCAGGAGGAGGAAGAGGAGGAAGCATAAATCCCACCCGCTCAGGCTCAGGTCCAGATGTGCGGAGGTCCAGATGTGCAGCGGTGCTGCTGAGGAGTGTGACAGATTTATGTCCTGGTCTGTAATGAGCTAACATCCTTTACACTCATAAGACTTTTAGGAACTCCACTGTTTTTCTGCTCCCACAGAAAGACCAATGAGCTGGAAGTGATGAGGAGAAGTTCACCTCCTTTACATCAGCGCCACAGAGAGGAGAAGATGGAGGAGAAGTGGACCATCATCTCTGATGGTGGTGGAACAACCTTAGGACGTCTATATATTCATTTATTCCTAAGAATATGTATTTATAAATATTTCTATATATATATTCCTGAGTCAATACAGCCAAATACAAAGCAGTTTAACCAACAAAAACAGATAAAATATAATAAATATAAGTAAAATAACATGAAACAAATACATACAAACATAAAATAAATAAAACAAGTTACACAATAAAATATATAAAAGAACAGAATAATACACAAACATGACTCAAACACACAGAAAATAAAAAACAAAAACGCACCGTAACTCTTTGTAGTTTCCTGTATTAATTCCCTGATTAATCAATAATAATGATTAATCAGTTTAATGCTGACATGAATGTTGATCATGTGACCCTCAGATCAGATACAATTAGTGTATAGTAGTGTGTGTGTGTGTGTGTGTGTAGTAGTGTGTGTGTGTGTGTAGTAGTGTGTGTGTATGTGTGTGTGTAGTGTGTGTGTGTGTGTGTGTGTGTGTAATAGAGTGTGTATGTGTGTGTGTGCGTGTAGTAGAGTGTGTATGTGTGTGTTGTGTTGTGTTGTGTGTGTGTGTGTGTAGTAGAGTGTGTGTAGTAGTGTGTGTGTTTGTGTGTGTGTAATAGAGTGTGTGTGTGGGAGTGTGTGTGTGCGTGTAGTAGAGTGTGTATGTGTGTGTTGTGTTGTTGTGTGTGTGTGTGTGTAGTAGAGTGTGTATGTGTGTATGTGTGGTAGTGTGTGTGCGTGTGTGTGTAGTAGAGTGTGTATGTGTGTGTGGTAGTGTGTGTGGTAGTGTGTGTGTGTGTGTGTAGTAGAGTGTGTATGTATGTGTGTGTGTAGTAGTGTGTGTGTGATAGCGTGTGTCGTTAGAGGTCTGGAGATGTTCAGGATGAAGGTTTGGTTAGAAAGCAGCCGGAGATTGTATAATATTTCCAAACAATGACGTTTTCTCTCCTCAAACTTTATTTGTGTGTAAACGTCTTTATTTGGATTAAAAAAGTGCTGAACTTCTGTCTCGCTTTAACTGAGTTTGTGTCGGCCTCGCCCACCGTTAGCTTCCACCGCTACTATTTATATCTACAGGAGTCCTGTGTTAACGCGCTCCATCTGATGCTACACTGTTTAATACACAGAAACATGCTAAGCTAAACAAACATGTAGGACTGGTGGCTACATGCTAAGCTAAACAAACATGTAGGACTGGTGGCTACATGCAAAGCTAACCAAACTTTTAGGACTGGTGGCTACATGCTAAGCTAAACAAACATGTAGGACTGGTGGCTACATGCTAAGCTAACCAAACTTGTAGGACTGGTGGCTACATGCTAAGCTAACCAAACATGTAGGACTGGTGGCTACATGCTAAGCTAACCAAACATGTAGGACTGGTGGCTAAATGCTAAGCAAACCAAACATGTAGGACTGGTGGCTACATGCTAAGCTAACCAAACATGTAGGACTGGTGGCTACATGCTAAGCTAACCAAACATGCAGGACTGGTGGCTACATGCTAAGCTAACCAAACATGTAGGACTGGTGGCTACATGCTAAGCTAACCAAAACTTGTAGGACTGGTGGCTACATGCTAAGCTAACCAAACATGCAGGACTGGTGGATACATGCTAAGCTAACCAAACATGTAGGACTGGTGGCTACATGCTAAGCTAACCAAACTTGTAGGACTGGTGGCTACATGCTAAGCTAACCAAACATGTAGGACTGGTGGCTACATGCTAAGCTAACCAAACATGTAGGACTGGTGGCTACATGCTAAGCTAACCAAACATGTAGGACTGGTGGCTACATGCTAAGCTAACCAAACATGTAGGACTGGTGGCTACATGCTAAGATAACCAAACATGTCGTGGTCTTTGTATGGAGTTCTTTCCGTCTCAGAGGAAGAACATTTATCATTTGTAATATGTAGATTAATCATTAGTTTTCACATCAATCTTCCTGATCTTGAGAATATTGACATTATATTAATTATATATTATTATATTAACATTATAATTTACTGATTATCACCAACAAAACCTGGACGAGTAAAAGAAATGACAATAATGACTTCAAATTTCTGAGAAAATGGTCAGAAAAGTTCAGGTTTTGTCTTTAAAAATCAGGTCCTGGAGGAGGAAATATTCACACAGACAGACAGAGACAGAGATAAAGACAGACAGGCAGACAGACAGACAGACAGACAGACAGACAGAGACAAAGACAAAGACAAAGACAGACACAGAGACAGAGACAGACACACAGTCAGACAGACAGACAGACAGACAGACAGAGACAGACAGACAGACAGACAGACAGACAGACAGACAGAGACAAAGACAAAGACAAAGACAGACACAGACACAGAGACAGACACACAGTCAGACAGACAGACAGACAGACAGACAGAGACAGACAGACAGACAGACAGACAGACAGAAACAAAGACAGACAGAGACAAAGACAGACAGAGACACAGACACAGACACAGACACAGACAGACACAGAGACAGAGACAGAGACAGAGACAGAGAGACAGACACAGAGACAGACACAGAGACAGAGACAGAGACAGAGACAGAGACAGAGACAGAGAGACAGACAGACAGACAGACAGACAGACAGAGACAGAGACAGACAGACATAGACAGAGACAGACAGAAACAGAGACAGACATAGACAGAGACAGACATAGAGCTAACGAGCCACTCCCTGACCATCCCAGTATTTAGACTAGGAACATGAGCACAGGAAAGCGCCGCTAAAGGCTTCTCATGCAAATTCACTGAATGTGTGCAGAGAATTACAGCTTGTCGTCTTTCATAAAGCGTCAGAGCAGCGACGATCACCAGCTTCAGATCCTGAAAACCTCACAGACGTCTGCACATCGCCTCATGTCACCTCACAGCAACGCATGCACACACACACACACGCACAACTTTGAGCACAAAACTCTGATCTGTGGGTCACATGATCAATATTGACGTCAGCATTAGAATAACCACCAATCAGAGCATTAACAAAAGAACTGAGTCTGTTGATTCTTTTTGTGTATTTTTCACTCATTTTCTGTTTTCTGTCTTTTTGTGTGTTTTTCGGGATCATATAGTGTTTGTTGTGATTTTGTTTTGTTTTGTTGTCCTTTTTTAGCTATTAGAGGAATTTTGTTGTGATTTTGTTGATCTTTCTCTCATTTTATGTTTTTGGATCCTTTTTATTTTCTTTTAGTTGTTATTTTGTGCATTTATGTTGTCTTTTTGTGTTTTTGGAGTAATTTTGTGTATTATTCACTAATTTTCTGTGTTTTCTGTGTTTTTCAGAGTCCTATAGTGTAATTTTGTTGTGATTTCATAGATGTTTCTCTCATTTTGTGTTATTGGATTACTTTTTGTCATTTTATGTGTATTATAATTGTTATTTTGTGTGCTTTTGTGGTTGTTTTGTGTATTTGAAGAAAGTTTGCGTGTTAACTTTGGGGGCTACATAATATTAGACTGAGGGCCTTATGTGGTCCCCGAGCCACCAGTTTCCAATGTCTGGTGTACTTTACATACATGTTTAATTGATCTCAGAATTTCCCGTTCCTAATCAAACTTTTCCTCACATTTCTGTAAAAATCTAAACAGTTTCTGAAAAGACGTAGGATTTAAAAGTGTTTTTATAAATCAATGGAAGTGTCCAGGTTCTAAAAGCTACATTTCAAAGCAGCGTCATCGTGTCAATATTCAGCCTGTCAGACAAAACGAAGGGTTTCTGAACCCTACGACGGTACATATAACAGTCAATGTGACGTCACTCACAGGGTGAAGAAAAGAGAACAAATAGATTATTGTTTAAATCCTACAGAGGAGATATGCTTACATTTCTACTATACTGTATGTTTACAACACTGGTTCTCAACGTGTGGGTCAGGGCCCAGGATTGGGTTGCAGGCTCCTTTTTGGTGGGTTCCACAGACAAAAAGTAACAAAAACCTAAAAAATGATGTCTGTGTTTCTGATTTGTCTGTTCACACCTCTGACAGTTAAAGTACAGTTGTACAAACTCATAATAAGAACATGATTTCTATCATCCTTCTGTTGTTTTTCTTTAGTTTTATTCATCATAACTTCTGTAAAATGTGCGTCGCCTCTTACAATAATCTTTAATTATTTTCAAAGGTTGGATAATGGTTCCATTAAATAGATAATAATAATAAATAATTATAGATGTGTGTGAAGTGGCAGGAGGAGGAAACGTCCTCAGCTTCTTCAGACGCTGCTCTGTGTTGTGTGTTGACGTGTTCAGGTGGTCCCGTGCACGTTAGAGGTCATGCATTAGAAGCCATAAAAAGCCCACGGGGCAGAGGAGGGGGGCGTGGGGGGGGCGTCTGTTTTTCCTCAGCAGGGAAAGCTGAGAGCGAAGTGGACGTAGAAAACCCTGCAGAGCCTCAGCTCGGTTCAGTCCAAACATCAGTTTAGTTCTGCAGACGCACCACGTGACCTTTGACCCCAAACATCACAGACTGCATCTCGCCATTTAGTCTGCTCTAGGTTTAGGATTTCTATAGATCTAAAATCAGACTGGATTGTGTTTGGATTTATAGCCGCTTTCAAAATAAAATTATTATACAACATAAATACAGTATAAAATATAAATACAATATAAATAAATGTATTGTACCAGATAAATATAAATAAATACACAATACACTATAAATAAATATATTATACAAGATAAATATATTATACAATATAAATAAATACATAGTAGAGTGACTTTATTGATCCCGCAGTGGGATATTTTACTGTCATTACAGCTCAGCTAAATTACAAGAAAAGAAAATATAAATAAATATATTAAATAAATATGTGATACAATATAAATACATTATACAATATACATTTAAAATATATTATGCAATATAAATAAATACATGATACAAAATACATATATTAAATAAAAAATATGTGAAAATATAAATATATGATAGTGTAAAAACAAAATATAAATAAATATGTAATACAATATAAATGTAAAATATAAATAAATGTATGATCTAAATATAAATGTAAAATGTAAATAATTATATGTTGTAAATATACAATGAAAATATTGTATATTATATATTATAAATGTATAACAAAATAAGTATATGAAACTGTATGTAAATGTATGGTATATTATAAATATAAAACACAATAAATATAAGATGAAATAAAACACAATATATTATAACTAAATATGTGATAGAATATAAACAAATAATCTGAATTAATATATTAAATAATAGAAATATATAAACAAACAATATACCCAAAAATATGTTTTAAAAGAATCCTAATAATATAAATATCCAACATAAATAATAAATATATAAACAGCTCTCGCTAACCCTTCCGTGTCATGTTATGATTTGTATTGTTATGTTGTGTGTAATGTGTGTAAGTTTCTGTTCTGCACACACACACACACGCACACGGTGCTTGACCCTGCTCGGGGTCTTACAGGGTAACGGGGTGGGGGGGTTCTCCTGCTCTGCTGGCACCAGCAGGGCTTAGCCCAGATTGACCCCCAGCCTCTCATCGGCCTTTTTCCCACAGGAGGACGAGCCTCACGTCAGATTTATGTCCCCACGCCACCGTTATCTACACGCCGCACATCACAGCACGTCTTTAAATAGTCCACCAGCAATATTTCACACTCAACTATACATTATTAACTATACATGTTATACATGTTATCTATTAAAGTTTCCTCCTCCTTCACCTGGAAACATGTTTAGAAGCACAGACTGTCAAAATAAAAGCAGCTTTAATGGAATGTTTGGCTCATGTTAGTTTTTTAATGATTTACATAATTTAAAAATATCATTTTAATTTACAAACTATGTTTTCAATCTCATTTAGATCAACTTTTTTGTTTTATCTCTTTATGTAATATTCACCAGGGTTGGGCTAAATTACATTTTTAAATTACAATCACCCAAGTTTAATTACAACACAATCAAGATTACACTGACTTGTGTTTTTTCCCAATTACAATTAAAATTACAATGATTACTTTTCCCCATAATTACTGAGCTTTTGATACACACATGGGCAACTGGCGGCTCGGGGGCCACATGCGGCCCTCTCTCTAATTTTGAGTGGCCCTTGAAGTAAATGCACAAAATTTGTTGGCAACACAAACATATTATTCTATCCTGTATTAATGCTCTGATTGGTCTTTATTCTAATGCTGACATGAACGTTGATAATGTGGCCGTCGGATCAGAAAATCACTTTTTCGTGGCCCTGCTGTGATAAAAGTTGCCTACCACTGCTTTAATAAATAACCTTATTAAATATAACTTTTCTCTTGTGTTCGCTTTCTGTCTTAAATCATCTGTAAAATACACTAATAAATATGATCGATCATATAATTCGTTTTTCATCTCTTGGTTACCTTGTTAGGCTTCCTAATCAATGACTATATTGATATTAATATTTATGTTGAATTCTATGGGACAGTTTTTTATAGAATTTCTATCCAAATTACAATTACAGTCAATTATCTGAACTTTTAAATTATGATTACTGGTAAAACAGCAATAGATTTTTTTTCATTTAAGATTAGAATTATTATTATATCATAATTGTAATGAATTACCAACTACACAATTACAATAATAATTGACCCCAACTAATCAATTTAAGTTCTTAGTGACTAAAAGTACTTTACAATTAAATACATTAATCTGTGAGAGGATTTGATCTATATCATTTATGTGTTAGTGAGCAGATCCTTTCTAACTTATATAAAATTATATTTGTTGTAAATGAGCAGATAAATGATGAGCTGCGTTTTGTTTATAGTTTATAACATTTTCATTGGTTGATTGTGTGATGTCTGCATCAGTAAATCTACACGTTAGCAGGATGATTAAAGCCTGAGTCGTTCCTATCAGTGAGAGCTTTAAATAGATGTTAGCTTAGCGGTGCTCGTGGGATCGGCCTGAGGAATACTGAGCTTTAATCGCTGCAGCTGATTGGACGATGACAGATTGACCTTTACAGCATCAAACATGATGACTTCCTGGTTTACACACCTCCATCTGAATCAGTATCATAACGTTAGCATTATTAGCCTACAATCAAGGTAATAATGGGCTTTTATTCTGACAGTCTGTGCAGCTTCCGTTTCATATTCCAAACAAACATTGTGTATCTTTAAGGTGAGTGAGAAGACGACTAAAGATGAATCTTTGAGTTCCACATGTTACTGACCATAAATGTTCTTCTTCCTCTGAGAGAAAATAACTCCATACAGTGACTACTACACATGATGATTAGCTTAGCATGTAGCCACCAGTCAACATGTTTGGTTAGCTTAGCATGTAGCTACCAGTCCCACATGTTTGGGTTAGCTTAGCATGTAGCCACCAGTCAACATATTTGGTTGCCTTAAAATGTAGCCACCAGTCCCACATGTTTGGGTTAGCTTAACATGTAGCCAACAGTCGCATATGTTTGGGTTAGCTTTGCATATAGCCACCAGTTCCACATATTTGGTTAGTTTAGCAAGTAGCAACCACTCCCACATGTTTTGGATAGCATATCATGTAGCCACCAGTTGTACATGTTTGGGTTAGCTTAGCATGTAGCAACCAGTCCTACATATTTGGTTAGCTTAGCATGTAGCCACCAGTCAACATGTTTGGTTAGCTTAGCATGTAGCTACCAGTCCCACATGTTTGGGATAGCTTAGCATGTAGCCACCAGGCAATATATTTGGTTAGCTTAGCATGTAGCCACCAGTCCCACATGTTTGGGTTAGCTTAACATGTAGCCACCAGTCAACATCTTTGGCTAGCTTAGCATGTAGCTACCTGTCCCCCATTTTGGGTTAGCTTAGCACATAGCCCCACATGTTCTGAAACAAATAAAACTATCTGAACTGTTTGATTATATTAAAATCATCCCTTAATCCGACATGGAAATAATCACCTGCATTTTTTTGGAAGAAATTCACACATTTAAACACTATTTTTCCCTGGAATTTGAGTGACTGAATGTTTTATAAATGGACAAATATGTCAAATTTTGCTCATAATTTCACCTCTATGTAATTACACGGTTGTGCAGGATTTCATGCAGATTTGAAGGATTTCATTCAAGATGAAACGGAGATATCTCTGTGACGCTCACGTCCATGTTTAGGGATATCACACGTTTCCATGGTAACGGGTGGGGCTGAGTACCTATAAGTGCAGCAGAAGTGAAACGGAAATGAGATGATGAGCATTCTACTAAACCCGTTTATGGTCTAAAAAGTGGTTTGAAAGCAGTGGACAGATGTGCACCACTGGTTCCTAACATCACTAAAGAGGACGAGATGAGCAGCTTAAAACCCACGGCCTCAGTGTTGCTGCTTTTATGTTCATACGGTCCTTCATCTCGTCAGCGTCACCTCGCCGTGCACATTCCAGCTTATCTTTATTGGCTGAGGACGTTTAGAGGATGGTCTGATGACGCTCTCTGAGCCACTACCACAGACCACTTATCAGCAGAGCAGAGCTGAGTCTGTGCAATGTAGAGAATGTGCAGATAGAGCCGCTGCTTCAACATCTGCACTAAAAGTCAACGATCGGCTGACAATCGTCACGTAAACCTACAACGCTCACAGCGCCCCCACCAGGCAGACCTCAGACAATGACCTATGACCCAGGACCAGACGGACCCTGGTCTAACTTTGTGCTGCCATCAAAGCAAATGCTTGACTCCAAAAATGCAAAAAATCCACACATTTTCAAAAAAATAGACAAAACATACACAGTACGTTATTCTGAGTCTACGTTAGTCTGAGTCTACGTTAGTCTGAGCCTACGTTAGTCTGAGCCTACGTTAGTCTGAGTCTACGTTAGTCCGAGTCTACGTTGGTCTGAGTCTACGTTAGTCCGAGTCTACGTTGGTCCGAATCGATATTAGTCTGAGCCTACATTAGTCTGTGTCTATGTTAGTCTAGGTCTACGTTAGTCTGAGTCTACGTTAGTCTGAGTCTACGTTAGTCTGAGTCTACGTTAGTCCGAGTCTACGTTAGTCCGAGTCTACGTTGGTCCAAATCGATATTAGTCTGAGCCTACGTTAGTCTGAGCCTACGTTAGTCTGAGTCTATGTTATTCTGAGTCTATGTTGGTCCGAATCTACGTTAGTCTGAGTCGATATTAGTCTGAGTCTACGTTAGTCTGAGTCTACGTTATTCTGAGTCTACGTTAGTCTGAGTCTACGTTAGTCTGAGTCTACGTTAGTCCGAATCTACGTTAGTCTGAGTCGATATTAGTCTGAGCCTACATTAGTCTGTGTCTATGTTAGTCTAGGTCTACGTTAGTCTGAGTCTACGTTAGTCTGAGTCTACATTAGTCTGAGTCTATGTTAGATCTGATCCACTTCATAACCTGGTCCAGACCAGATTAAGTGTTCAGCCTAAGTTACCATGGTGATATAGCCCCGTAAGAAGTAACCCAGCTTCGTAGTACAGCACACACCTAGAAGTTAGTACGATAGGAGAAAATCCAGCTTTGTAGTACAGGCCCTGTGTGTATTTATTATAAACTACAGACAGAAACACACACAACTTAAACTTCATTCATACAATCATCATCTGCTACGCTAATGCTAACAGCTAACCTAAGCCAGATGGGAACACAGGGGGCGGGGCCAAAAACATGTGACTTTATGTATAATTTTGTTGTTTTGTGTTTTTCCTTAGTGTTTTTTTTTTTTAACTTTCATTGGATAAAATGTTGTAATATTTTAATGTTTTTCATTCGTCTCGTCTGTTTTTGTCCTTTTGTGTATTTTTCTGTAATATTGTGTGTTTTAGATGCACTTTTGTGTATTAATTTTGTCTGATTTTAATCACGTATCACAGAGCGTCTCTTCATCACTTCCTGTTTCGTCTTTAGTGTAAAAGAAAATCCTGATTTTGGTTTAAATAACGTTTTAGTCTGTGCTGATACTGATTTTATGTTTTAAATGGTTCAATATATTAAATAGGTGTAAAAACAATTATTGCAGATAAAAAAAAAAAAAAACATAAATCTTTAATTATACAAAATACAGAGACACTTTACCAAGTTTAAACTAAAAGCAAAAAAATATTGTTTTTCACTTGTTTTTTTTTTTCATATTTAGGACGAAGGAAGTTATCAAGTGTATGTTTGTATTTATAACTAAATTTAAATATTTCATTTATTGCAAACCCTGATAACACATGACATTAAGAGAGTGAGAGAGTGTGTGTGTGTGGTGTTTTATTCTGAAATGACAAGCCACAGAGTGAGAGTGCACAGATCAGACTCTAAGATAAACGAGGCATCAAAAGTCAATTCCTCTGTTTATGCGTTCAGCGACGCTTTAGAAATAAAGTGATTTTTTACGGTTGAATTGTTCAAAATAAACAAATTTTTTTTGAGGTTTTAAACAATTTAAACTATGAGAAACAATTAAAAACACACCTTCGAACACACGCCTCAAATTTAAGGCCCGGGGGCCAAATCCGGCCCTTTGGAGCATTCAATTCGGCCCGCAGGAGGAAGTAAAAAACAGAGAAAACATAATCATTGTGTAAATGAAACTCATCAACTTTTGCAGGTGATCACAGTTTTCCGAGTGTGGATATCACATGATTGCCGTCAGTTTTAATGTAAACTCAAAATTCTTACACAATCTTTTAATTTTCCACAAATTATTACATAACATTTAGAGCTGCAACTAACAATTATTTTCATAATCCATTAATCTGTCAATAAAATAATCGATTATTCTATTAATCAGATTAAAAAAAAAAAAAAACAGTTTATCGATGAAGCACATTTAAAACCTGCTTAAGCTGATTATAGAAAAAACACTTGCGCACTCAAGTCACACACAAATACTTGTGGTGCACGCACACACACAAACACCGCACGCACACACAAGAACATTGCGCACAAACACTCTGTGCGCACACACACGAACACTCGTGGTGCACACATACAAATACTCGTGGTGCACACATACAAATACTCGTGGTGCACACACACACACAAATACTCTGAAGTGTCTGTAGTACGCACACTCACGAACACAGCACACAAACACACTGCGCGCACACACAAACACTTGTGGTGCGCACACACATACAAACACTCTGCAGTGACTGTATGCACACACAAACACTCGCGGTGCCCGCATACACATAAAAACTCATAAATCCCACAACACAACAAATCAATAATTAAATTTGTTGCCAATGCTTTTAGTTGATTTGATCAATTCGTTGTTGTAGCCTTAGTAACATTTTCATTAATCAGATTTTTTTTTTAAAAAACAAAACAAAACAGTTTATCTATAAAGCACATTTAAACAATGCTTAAGCTGATTAAACGGAAATAAAAGTGTCTCTCACGCACAAGCGCTCACGCACACAAGTCACATGCAAACACTCTTGGTGCACACACACACAAACACTGCAGCACACACGAACACTGCAGGTACACACACAAACATTCGGGGGGTGGGCGAACACACAAACACTTGTGGTGCGCACACACAGAAACACTCTGTAAGCACACACAAATGAACACTGCGTGCACACACACATGCGCACACACAAACACTGCGCGCGCACATACACAAACACTTGTAGTATACGCACACACACAAACACTCTGCGCACACATACACAAACACTTGTGGTGTGCACATGAACACTGCGTGTACACACAAATACGTTTGGTGCACTCACACACACAAACACTTGTGGTGTGCAGACATATACAAACACTCGTGGTGCACGCACACACAAACACTGCATGCTCACACGAAAACTTGTGTTGCACACACACACAAACACTTGTGGTGCACACACACACAAACACGGCATGCTCACACGAATACTTGTGTGACGAAATTTATTTTATTTTAGTCTATTTTATCGATTCGTTGATGCAGCCTTAGTTACATTTTTCTTAATTAAATATAAATTGGTCACAAAATCTAGAAAACATAAAGTGAAGGCCATGTTGATATCTGCCACTAATGTTTGGATATTATCGGTTTCTTACATATTTTGTATTTTATTTATACGTAGAGGTGCAGAAACCTGTGGCCCACTTGAAATCAAACTGCTCCTGTTTGAGTTCGACACCCCTGCCTTATATTTACAAGAAAATATATTTATCTCTAAACTATGACTTTATTTAACCTAATGACATTTATTTTTTATAAAGGATGTAATGTTATTTATTTAATCTCGTGTCTAAATATATCTTAATATTCGTGTAAAATAAGAATAAATGTTCACATTTACTAACAGACTTAAAGTTTATTTTAAAGTTTGAAGTGCGCGCACGGCTCGCGGCTGTGCGTGTGAAACTGTGTCCTGGGACGTGAGACGGATGGTTATTTATTGTACGGCGGCCGGATGGTGAAATATGCCGCAGCTGTAAACAGTGAACAGGCCAAGCAGAGCTTTTATGGACAAACGCTGAGGCCGACAGCGGCTGATTTATGGCTGTATTTAGATAAGACGCCGCTGTAAATGCTTTCTAAATAGCGTCAAGGTCATGTAATGTAATGGGATAATGTTTTTAGGCGATGGCGATAAGATGATGTGTTTAGTGCGTGAGGAATCTCAGCTCCTATAGGACACTTTTATACACGGAGAGAGAAAAAAACACACACCAAATACCTCATCCCAGAGCACTCCTTAGAACACTTTACATGATAAATGATTCATATTTACACGATATCACGGGATTTAATCAGAGACGAACTTTCACTTATTTTACGCATTAAACGACAATTACGCACGAAAGACTGTGCGTAAAGACAGTAGAATTTATAGAAAAAAAACATGAATTATTGTGTAAATGACCAAATAATCCAGTTGTAGATATCTCACATTCACAAATTCAATTGAGTTTCATGGAATGGAAGTTTTCCCACGCTTATATCACATGAATGCAGTCATTTTGTTTTTGTTTTTTTTGGGGTTTTTTTTTTTAATCGCAAATTATAGAACAAAATCTAAACCTTGCAATTTCTCACAAATAATTCCACACAATTATACACAAAATATGGTTACGAAATAAAAATTTTTTTAGGTGAAGACCCTACAGATAATAATATTGAAAACTAGAGACACAATAATGTAAAAATTGTTCTTTTCTTCTCACACCCAAAATCTGTGGCCCACTTGAGATCAAACTGGTCCATATTTACAACAAAATGTCTTTAAATGTATGCATTTTCAGCTTTTATGATAAAAGAAAACAAAATTGTTTCACTGTAAAAAAAAAAAAAAAATGTAGTTATGAAGTGTCAACATTAACCTTCACAGGTTTTCTGCAGTTTTATCGAAAATAGATTCAAATTATATAGTTTTATTGTAATGACTGCCTCTTATTTGAACTATAATATTTCTCACGACGCGTGAAACTAACCCCAAAAATAAACCATTGCAGCCGAACATGGTGCGTAATTTCCGTGCGTAAAATCTCTCCAACAAAAGGCTTTGAAGCCCAAATTAAAAGCAAAGGAACAGTGCGGTCACACATGCGGGTGAGCCGCCCCGCGCGCGTACAGGTTCGCTCCGTTTGCCGTGCGTTGGTTGAGTATGGCTCATTAGTGCATGTTATTATTCCAAACCTCTCCAAACTCTCCTCCCATCCCTTGCGCGTTCCTCCATTGGCTGCTGCCCGTGCGCGCTGACGTCCAGTGGCTATAAACCCGGGGCCTCACACCTTCATACGCTCAAATTTCTCAGCTCTCCAAGAAAAAGCACAACAACGAGCACCAGGGCGCACGGATTTAGGAGCTTTTCCCTGCGTGAGGACGCGCGCGCACAGGAACATGTCCGACCCGCGGCCGCTGCAGCGTCGGTTCTGTCGGTAGATTCAGGAGCACAAAGCCGTCCCTCCCCCGTCTCAGCATGAACCTGATCGGAGGTTACCAGCATCACCACCACCTCATGCACGAGCCCTTTCCCTTCGTGCAGCGCTGTCACCAGGACGCGCCCTACTTCCAGAGCTGGGTGCTCAATCACGGCGACGGCCCGCAAGACTTCCACCTCCAGCCTCCCTACCCGGGCGCGGAGCTGGGGACGCCCGGAGCGGCGCACGACGCGCGGCTGGAGGGTCTGCAGGGTCTCCAGGCCGCGGCGGGGAAGCGCAGGACGTCCGGGCCGAAGAAGGAGCGCCGGAGGACGGAGAGCATCAACACGGCGTTCGCGGAGCTGCGGGAGTGCATCCCCAACGTGCCCGCGGACACTAAGCTGTCCAAGATCAAAACCCTGCGCCTGGCCACGAGCTACATCTCCTACCTGATGGACGTGTTGGACAAGGACACCGGAGACACGGAGGGGTTCAAGGCCGAGATCAAGAAGTTTGACAACCGGGATTTAAAAAGGAAGAGAGAGTTGGTGAGTTTTTAAAAAAGAATAAACTCATCAGTGAATTTTAAAAAAAAAAGCATGAATTCGTCATCAGTGAGTTTAAAACATCAGCGATTCTAATGCTCGGCTTTTAAAAAACAACAAAACTTTACAATAACGTCACCAAAGAAACAAATCTAACTGATTTTAACATTTAAAATATTTCAGGAAGAAAAATGAAATGTTTCCAGATGCTGCAGGGAAAAAAATATTTGAGCGACTTTTTAATCAAAAATGAAAAATTGCATCTCAGGAACAGAAGTGCTACAGTTTTTATCCAAGAGTCAAAACGATCTTTAAAAGTCAATTTTTAATAAAAAGTCAGAGCATTAACTTTATATCTGATAATATTTAAATAGTTTGTAACTCCAGAAAACAAACCACGAGTTTAATTCAAAGTATATAGTAACAGACTAAAAGTTATTTTTGGTTAAAAGTATAAAATGATTTTCTCTTTAAAAGAACGAACGTTATTTTTGTGTATTTTCTAAATCTTTTCGTGCCATGTTCACATTATTAGGTCTAATCATACATTTTAATTTATAAATCGAACTGTAATGTCTTCTATTTTTATTTTTTTTTTCATTAATTAATTTCATATTCTGGGCCATGGAACAAGTTTTCATAATTTAAATCTTGAAGTGCAACAAAAATAATGTTTAATAACGAATATATATATATACACATTTCAGAAAGATATTTTTTATGTTTGAGATTTAAATCCCATGGGATAAATTGTTTAACACATTTACACACAAACAATTTAAATATATGAGGAGAAAAATCTGATTTTTAGGAGGTTTTTCTCAACGCTTGTGTGGAAATGTACATGATAAGATATTAATACCAGTTCAACCAGTTCAACTCTCTATGTTTAAACTGCAAACTGATGTAAAGATCGTCAGCTTTACTAACACTGTACATAGGAAACATGTACAAGGTGTGTTTTTAGAGGATTTTAAACACATTTGATCGTATTTACTCTACACGTTACTTTCACAAAGCTTTTAAAGAAACTCATTATAGCTCCAAATATTTAAAGTCAACCAAAGTTTAAGTGTTTGATTTAGCATTTCTGTATTATTCTTTATTTTTTTAATAACAAAATAAGAACTTTTTTTTTTTTTTTTACCGTTAAATACATTTAAATAAAAAAAACACGTTTTCAAAAGAAAAAGGTGTAATTTTAATTATTGTGAGTTAGTTTTTATACTTTAAAATTTTTTTTATAATAATCATCAAATATTATTTATAGTGTTAAAAAAAATCACCTGGAGAGCTAAAAAAAAATCCTATAAAAATAGTAATAATTAGAATTCCTTTATTAATCCCAGGGGGAAATTGCTTTCGTTACAGCCATAAAAAAAAAAAAAAAAAATCACAAATAAAAGAACAAAACGTTTAACAAAGACGAAAGAAAGAATAAACGTTAATTAAGTAATAATAATAATAATAATATTAATGTGCCAAAGTTGGTTGGATTTTTGGGTGATTTGGTTTAAATGAGCGTTGATTGGTTCCTGATTTTAGTTCCTGGTGTCCAACATGTGGCTCGTGTGTCTCCCCAGGCCGAGGGGCTCCAGGACTCTCTGGGGGAGAAGAAGGTGAAGGGCCGGACCGGGTGGCCTCAACAGGTCTGGGCTCTGGAGCTGAACCCGTGACCCCCCACACCCCGCTGGACACGGACACGCGCACACCTCCACGTGGACGCGCATTCACGCAAGCACAGACACATGTACTGACTGAAACAGTGCGTGGCCGTGCCCGTGCACAGCGCGTGCACAAAGAGGAGAAAGCAGCGGTTTGTTGTTTCCATGTTTGCAGCCAGATGTTCAACATCTGTTTCCCCAGAAAAAGAAAAAGCCCGTTTCCTTTCGCTCCACAAAAAAAAAAAAAAAAAAACGATTTAACGAAGTGAGAAAAGTTCAAAGGTCAAAGCCTCCATACACACACACACACACACACTTTAATTACAATAGGGCCCTAATAATCACAGGAATCTCAGTCTCTTCTTTTTCACTCTATGTAATTCTCTTGCGGTCATAATTAATAATTGTATTAAAATATGTGTAATATAAAATATATTCTGACTTTTACACTGAAAATCCACAGAACGGTTTCACTGGAAAAAACAAAGCTTCAAAATCTGAACAGAACCAAAATTAATTAACTTTACATAATAATGATAATTTAAAGTGTTTACTACCGCACAAATAATAATACATTTTAAAGCGACATTTGAATCAGTTAAAACCAACGCTTTGCTTTATTATCATTTTTATTTCCAACATGCGGTCCGTCCCTGCAAACCTTCTTTTCCATAAAAGTCTAACATTATTAATCCTAAAGTTACTTTATTTAAAAATAAATAAATAAATCTGGGGGACATGTATGGGGAAATCCTTCTAATTATTTTTTTTATCTTAATATTTTTGACATTTACTTTATAACGTTTCAATTTGACAAAACGGGTCTCA
This sequence comes from Gouania willdenowi, assembly GCF_900634775.1. Lineage (NCBI taxonomy): Eukaryota > Metazoa > Chordata > Actinopteri > Blenniiformes > Gobiesocidae > Gouania > Gouania willdenowi. Next base: position 885,907 of record NC_041057.1, on the reverse strand, counting down.
CCACGTGCGTTTGACCCGCGGTCACTTTTTTCTTTTCTTTTTTTGACTAAAAATCGATTTTTAATAAAATACATAAAAGATTGCAACAATCCCAGTTTGGTTTACAATATAAAATGTAGTTTTTTTCTTACGATCTTTTATTATTTAAATGGCGTTTGTGTCAGATTTGAAAAATAAAACGTGCAGGAAACGGGCGGATTTTTCCGGGGAAACACTTTTCGTTTGTTTCTATGAAGCCCTCAGACTGTCTATTAGTGTGGAAACTAATTAATAAATAATTAATAATTAATTAAACACTTTAAAAAAAATCTACCTCAAAGCAATGACGTCACTGTGCAGAGGAACGGTGGGAGTCCCTGAAGTCGCTCAACAACATAAAAACAAAGTTTATTATTGAAACAATGTGCATCAGATGAGACGTTAGAGGACGGTGGGAAATAAAGGTGTTACTTTGAGATGTTTTCGTTTTCTGTTCGTGTTTGTTTATTTATTGATTTGTTTATTTGTGTTTTTGAAATGTTTATCATGTTCGGACACTTTTAGTTTTATTGCGTTACTTTTCTTTTTACAATGGCTGTAAGTCTTCAAAATAAGAGTGTTTGAAAGTACATTAAAGGTATTAAACATCCAGTTTGAGCTGAATTGTTATTTATAAAATATGTTCTTAATTTTAAATGTTTTATTTTAAAAGAAAAAGAAAAAACAAAACCCGGGATTTTTAAATATGAATGAGTTTTTGTTAATAGATTTTCCTTGAAGTCACTCAGTGAAATCAAGCTTAATAATTTATTTATATTTTTTCTTTTATTCCTCTTTGTGGGAGTGAAAATAATATTTGCAAATTAATTATTATAATCATTTGGATTTTATTCACACAAAGAACTTAAATGATCCTGTTTTCTTACAGACTTCATATAAAGGTCCTATGCTGCCCCCTGCTGGTTTAAACTGTTTCAACCTGCAGCTGTTCTGACCAATCAAAGCGTTTTTCTGATCATACGTCATCACGCTGATGAGACAGCTCTTTAATGAAGCCCCGCCCCCTCAGTGACAGACTAGCACGATTTTTTAATTTAAATTTAATTGATTTTGTCACTAATTTTTATTTAATTTTGGGAAACTATAAAAATAATAAAATAATAAAAATATACAATTGTAATCCTCCAAATATTGTGGAGTTTCATTGAATGAATGTAATTAGAAAAGATGAGCGATCTACAACATCTGGTCCCAGGACCATTTTACATTCAGCTCCCGATGCATCATGGGATGGTTGAGTATGACTAGTGTGCATACTTAAAAAATGTCCCCATACAGTATACATTCATACTATCTAATATGAATGCACTACATCATTGGTTCAACATTTTTGGGGTCGTGACCTCATTAGTTTTATATCATAAATATCCAGTGACCCCAGAGACATTTTTTTCGTCAAGAATTAGTTTTTGACCATGTTTATTAAAGTGTAATAAACAGTTATTTGATGTGTGATATGTATTTAAAAAAAAACTCAAAATACAAATAAATATAATTTCAATCCGTTTTTACCTTCTTTTTTTTTAAAAACCAATAACTAGACATTTCAGGGGACCCATTTTAATTCCAGGCGACCACACATGGGGTCCCAACCCCAAGGTTGAAAAACCCTGCATTACATACTCATTTCGACGTCACACTTAGTATTAATAGTACGTTAGGATGATATTTACTACACACACACACTGTGTGAACCTGGGTTAGGGATTTTATATATATATATAGTAGACAGTAAATACTACAGTATACAGTAGACGTATATACTACAGTATACAGTATATACTACAGTATACAGTATATACTACAGTATACGGTATATACTACAGTATACAGTAGACGGTATATACTACAGTATACAGTAGACGGTATATACTACAGTATACAGTATACGGTATATACTACAGTATACGGTATATACTACAGTATACAGTATATACTACAGTATATACTACAGTATACAGCATATACTACAGTATGCGGTATATACTACAGTATACGGTATATACTACAGTATACGGTATATACTACAGTATGCGGTATATACTACAGTATACAGTATATACTACAGCATACGGTATATACTACAGTATATACTACAGTAGACGGTATATACTACAGTATACGGCATATACTACAGTATACGGCATATACTACAGTAGACGGCATATACTACAGTAGACGGCATATACTACAGTATACGGCATATACTACAGTAGAAGGTATATACTACAGTATACGGCATATACTACAGTAGAAGGTATATACTACAGTATACGGCATATACTACAGTATACGGCATATACTACAGTATACGGTATATACTACAGTATACGGTATATACTACAGTATACGGTATATACTACAGTATACAGCATATACTACAGTAGACGGTATATACTACAGTATACAGTATATACTACAGTAGACGGTATATACTACAGTATACAGTATATACTACAGTATACAGTAGACGGTATATACTACAGTATATAGTAGACAGCACTGATCTACTATATACTAGTACTGGTTTACACTGGTTAGTACTGGTTCATATTGGTATTTCTCTGATAAAAAGACAAACAGCAGATGTTCAGCCTGTACAATACATTTATTAATATCATATCATTGGGAGCGGTAAGCAGCCATACTTAAATATTTCCTTTCTAATACAGCGCATGTTAATGAGCTATGATGAGTTAGTAGAGACGACCTTTGATCTACAACCAACCAACCTATGAAGGAAACTAAGGATGAGAAGGTGAGTTAAAACCTTTTACCTGAAACTCACGGAGAAAAAACCAGATGTGTAGAAGAAAAACTGAAATAAAAAGCTTTTTTTAAGGGATGTTTCCCTCAGACTGCATGCACACAAGGCTGGGACTAAAAAGCATTAACGTGTCTTCATTTTAAAAAGCACGGCTGTGACGAACGTCCATCTTTTGCTGACTCATTATCTTCATCACTCGCTGTCCTCCTTGAACGCATCGTAATGAGTTCAGGGTCCCGAGGGGAAGCAGTCTTTTATTTTGAAGTAGTGTGAGGAGTTGGGACGAGGGGTCACATGATGAGGTTTAACGTCTCCAGGACAGAAGAGTCTGGTCCTGACGCTGATGATGAAGATAATGGCGGTCTGTTAGCATTAGCGTCCTTTAGTCCAGAGGTTTACCAGCGTCTCCTTTCTGGTCCAGACGACTCTTGCTGCTCTTCACCATGTAGATGAAGTAGGTCAGAGTCTCCTTCTCGTTCACTGGAATGTTTCTGAAGTGACGACTCACCGTCTGCAGAGATACACCAGGACGTTAGGCCACACCCATGCTCACAGGGAGGTTAGGCCACGCTCACTACCACACAGGATGTTAGAGAGGCCATGCCCACTCGCACACAGGGAAGTTAGGCCACGCCCACTACCACACAGGGAGGTTAGGCCACGCTCACTACCACACAGGATGTTAGAGAGGCCACGCCCACTCGCACACAGGGACGTTAGGTCACGCTCACTCACACACAGGGAGGTTAAAGGCCACGCCCTCCTTCACACAGGGAGGCTCGAGAGGTCACGCCCACTCAAACAGGATGTTAGGTCAGGCCCACTCACACATGGAGGTTAGGCCACGCCCATTCCTACACAGGGAGGTTAGGACATGCTCACTCACACACAGGGAAGATATAGAGGCCACGCCTTCTTTCACACAGCGCCGCTGAACCATGTCACACAGATGCTGCAGACACGCTTATTTATGGGACACGATTTGTTCTTTTTAGATGTAAAAATCAGATATTAGTTAAAAAAAACTATTAATTTAACACTTTAACAAAAACAAACTGAAACAGGAAGTGACATCTGTTTGCCCGCTGCGTTTAACAATGTGTGTCAAACAATGCAATGCGATATAAAACACAAAATTAAATTGTTGTGAATCTGCGCTTTTCTGTATTAATATGAAAAATTGGAAAAAGCTGCTGCAAAATCAGGCATTTTAGGACGTAACAACGGCACAAATTGGTCGTGAAAAACTTAAGTTAATGTTACCAATTTATAGAAACTATTCATATATACTGTATATTAACATTTTCCATTCATTTCATGGAATTTTAAGGTAAAATACTGAATGGGGATATATATGGTTATGATGATATAAACTGATATTAATTTTCTCCATACAGCACAGCACTAGTTAAACCCATGCAGCAGATACTGAAGGTTCTCCTGAATCGTTCCCTCTCTGAGGAATAAAGGAATGTTTGAACGGACACAGGAAACAAACGTCTCCTTCTGCAGCTGCGGCCGCCGTGAGGCCGACGCCCGTTATTAACGACGTGGGAGCTCGTTAGGAGGAAGGAGCGCGAGCACGGGAACAAACGACGTCTGTGAGCGAGCGACACACCTGTAGAACAATTAGCCAACGACACAGTGTGTATATCACCGCTAACGAGGACGCTAACGAGGCGGCGCGCTCAGGAAGTGAGTCACTGAGGGAGAACCAAGTAAAATAAAATAACATTTTAAATGAAATAAAATGATCATTAATATATTGTCAGTGGTGGTGATTCACATCCTAATTGACACAAAGTCGCCAAAGTTTCACATTATCATAAAAATCAAAACAAATTAAATGTTGAAAACGTTAAAATAAGGTTAAACATCCATCATTAATGACTGATATTTAATATCAGATAGATATAAACCATCTAAAGTTCAGTCTGTGCTCTACAACGAGACCTTTATACATTTTAAACATCATCTTCCATTAGAAAGTTTTTTCTCACGCTAATTAAACAGTTAATGAAGTTTAAAACAAAGGTTTTATTCTCTAAACTTCCCTCATGTGTTATTAATGCTAAATTTACAGCGTTAGCATCGTACGGTTAGTGTGTTTCTGTCATTTAATCGATCTATTCTGACCTTTAAGATCACTTTAAGGTCATTTCATGATGATTATCTACTTTATTTAAAGACAAAATGTGCTTTTTATTGCATTAAATTAGGGCTGGGCGATATATCGAATATACTCGATATATCGCAGCTTGTAGTCTGTGCGGTGTTGAAAATGACCATACCGTTAAACTCGCGGACTTTTTTTTTTTTTTTTAAATATCTTAGTGGCATTATGCACAAAAGGTGCACTTAAATTTAGTGTTGTTTTGAAATGTCATCTTAATGACAACATGCACAAAAGGGCACTATTTGTTTTAAAATATTGTAGTGGCATTATGTACAAAAAGTGCACTTTAATTTTGTGTTTTGAAATACCATGTGAGTTGCATCCTGCACTAATGTCTTGTTTTGAAATGTCTCTGTGACAATTTTGCACAGAACGTGTTGACAATTTTATGTTTGAGCCACTCACTGTTTAATAAATACAGTTATGTCAACTTTGACTTAGTTGTGATATCCCCTTTTTTGCATGAAAGTTTAAAATTGGCATATATTAATGCAGTATGATCAAGAATGTTTTAATGTAGACATATAGAATCATCATACTGGTGTGATTTTGTGCATCAAAGTGTTAATTCAAGGGTAATGCAAAATATCGAGATATATATCGTGTATCGTGACATGGCCTAAAAATATCGCGGTATTTATAAAAGGCCATATCGCCCAGCCCTACATTAAATCTTCTCCGTTCAGATTATTTGCAGTCAAACTGTTTGTTTTTAAATCAAACTGAGCTTCACAAACTTCTGTAGCATCAGCTAACGACTCTCTGAGTTTGTTACAGGGATGTGTGTGTGTGTGTGTGTTGAACCGGAGGCGAAGCGTTGGTGTTCTCACCTCTGCTAGCTGAGCTTTGTTGAGTCCAGGCCGTGTTTGCAGCTTGTAGTGTCGCTTGTAGCGTCTCAACGTGTTCACCTGCAGCTGGAAAAGATCCACCTGGAAACAGCAATCAGAGGAGAGGCGCTTTATTTTGAAGGAACAAAAACAACAGTTAGCTTCTTAGATCACAGTTTATTAAACGTGTGATGACACCATCAAAGGAAAGATACACTTTGTTGTTGCATTTTACTAAGAAGTTTAAAATGATCTGTTTTTGGAACAGTTGGAAAAAATGATTAAATGATTAGAGTTGTGTGAAGGATACACAATCAGATTTAAACAGATTTACATTGAGACATATTTATAATATCAGTGAAACTTTATTCCTCCTATCTCCTTTCCTATCCACTTTTCCTTAACCCTGGAAGTGTTTAAGTGGTGGCCATGATAAGGAGTGTTCCAATTCTCTAAAAGCTCAGGAAAGGAGGCTCAATACTTCCTTTATAACCTCCTTTAGCCTAGGAAACACTGATACATCCTTAACCAAAAGAGACCACATAATGATGACCCACAATTCATTGAGACAACAACATTTAAAGGGACCCGCACATCAGAGTGTTCACTGAAACTCACAATGACCAACAAGTAACAGAGATCATGTAAATTACCAATGCAATAATATACCTTGAACAACTTTAAATAATCTAAACCCATATATTATTATATGCAAGATATAATATCAGATTATAACTGACATAAAACACATTTCCCAACAATGAATATTATGCAGATGTTGTAAAACGAACACAGTAAAGTAAACTTCTTGTGCAGCCTATTCTCAGTTTGTATTTGTTATTTATTCAAGTGGCAGCCGTTAACATCATGAAAAATAACCTAACACTTTTCCTACAGTCACAGATTCTCAATGTGACGTTCTTTTAGTTTCACTTTAGTTCCCGGTAGCCTCTTTTCCTTTGATTTACGAGATTATATCAGTAGGAAATGCGTAGTTTTTTCACCGCCGCAGACGTCACCAACCTTCACCGCCGTTGGATTATTACGGCACCTAGTGGAAGTGATTCCCAAACATTATCGCCCCATGTTCCCCCTGAACTCATGTTATACGTAGTATTAGTTCCTGTGTCTCGTCCAACATTAACCTTAAATTTAGGACTTTTTATTCATTTAATTCTGATGTTTTGCTCATTCTAGAATATGAACTTCACCTTCAGTGTATTTTAAAAAGTTGTGCCACAAATTATTATTTATGGATGAGAAAAAAGTCTGTGTGCACGTAAAAATAAACTGACAAATGTTTCTGAGTACAGTGCTCGAGACTGCAACCAAATTGGTCGCATGTGCAACTATTTTTTCAGTGAGTGCGAGTGAAAATTTCATCTGGTTGCATCTGTGAGAGTGCGAATTATTTTGAAAATCCTAAAGGAGGAAACTTCCTCATCCTGTTGAGTCTTCCTCCTGTGAATCAGGGTCCGACATGGACACTACACACGCTACCATGTCCCTAAACACACGCTACTGCGTCACCAACACTGGGGAGAGACACAGTCCGTGCTGCGTTCAAGGACACTGGGACAAACACACACTGGGGACAGGCGTCTGGGCACGCAGAGCAACAGAACGCATAGGGGGCGCGACGAGCGGATGTGGGGCAGGCGGGTGGGCGATCGGGGGGAGTGGTGGTGGGTGGATGGGGGTAAAGCGTGCTTAGCTGACCAGGCATCATGACGGAGTGCATGTGGGGCATCAAGCGGAGAGCGTACACGTGCAGCACATACACGAATCCACACCAAAGAGGAGGATCTCATCAGAATCATCAATCTTTTACTATTTTATACATTTTTACAGCTGTAAAACCACATTTCTCTTTTGTTTAAACACTCAAAGTCTTTAAAACATAAACCTGTTTTCAAACATACAACACTTCAGAGTCACACTGCTAGCGATCAGACACTGATGCAGAACGCATTCAGTCTTTGTTGACGATGACGTCACGTCAACACGGACACAGATCTGTTCACCCATTCAACCATGGAGTAGAAGCTGTGTGTGACCACCTGGAGCTGTAGGACACACCGTTATAACCGGGACCGGAATCGGGAGGATTAGGCGTGGAGGAGAATCAGCGAGGAGGTGGTAGTAGCAGGTAAAAGTTCTCTCTGTAGCACTGAGCTAGCATAGCATTAGCCACTAATCATACCGGCTTATTTCACTGGTGGTTTATGTTTATGAGAGGAGAACAAGGACCACAGCTCCTCACTTCAGCAGGCAGTGAAACTCACCCAGTTGGAAGTGTCGCTAGTGGGTGAACGCAGCATTAGCCAATCAGGACGCAGAACACAATGCGCGTTCATACACTGTAAAAAAATGCATCCAAAATTGCACTGTAAAAAAATCTGCAAAACAGCGAGGCCGCGAAAGGTGAACCGCGATACAGCGAGGGACTACTGTACAGTATTTCAACAAAATAAAAAGAACAGAATATATGTAACCTGTTGTTATGCTTTGCTGTTATTTAAACAAATTTTGTTACGTCTTTTTAAATTATATCAAAGAAATGACCTGTTACTTCAGCCACTGCTGGAAAACTTAATATTTCAACTAAATCATTAAAACATTTTGCAAATATATCTCTAGTCATTGTCAATCTTTACGTCAACTATGCTACGCCAATTAAGTCAACTATTCATCAGCATGCATGGCTTAAAAAAAAAGTGTGCGACCAAATTCTGTGCTGATGCGACCAACTGAGAAAGTTAGTCGTACCAGTGCCACCACTGGAAAAGTTAGTGTAGCGCCCTGGTGTACCTCCTGAGAGGTGTTCAAGTACCAAAAGGGTACATGTACCCTAGCTTGGGAACCACTGACCTAGTGGAAGTGCGTCTGATTGTCAAAACAATCTTGATGGTCTTTCTCTAACTCCTTTAGGAAGTCTCCTAACACCTTTCCTTAACCCTGTGACATCATCCACGAGGGTTAAGGAAAAGTGGATGAGAAAGGAAAAAGGATGGACTGTGTGTGTGTGTGTGTGTGTGTGTGTGTGTGTGTGTGTGTGTGTGTGTGTGTGTGTTACCTCAGGCACTTCCACGTCGTGGTCAGGAGACTCTCCTCCGTCATCACTGGTCTTCCTCTTTCTCTTGTTGCGAACGCTCTGGATGAAGTTTTTGTGGAAGTCACAGATGTAGAGATGGCGAACCTACACACACACACACACACACACACACACACACACAGTGAACATGTGACACTCACTGACGCAAACCTACATAACATTATTGTGAACATTAGCAGCAGGATGATGAGCTAAAGCAGCTAAAGCTACATTGTTAATGAAAGAGATGTGCAGCATGCAGGACTGCAGCCCTCCAGGAACAATGTGTGTGTGTGTGTGTGTGTGCGTGTTTTCTTACACTTTTATCAATGTCCAGCTTCAGTTTCTTCTGAGAGATGCTCTTCTGGATCCTCTTGCTAAAGGAGGCGTTTCCAGCCGGGCGGCCGCACCGTTCTCCGTCCTCTATGAGGCAGCAGCTCTGGCCGTAGAACGGAGGGTTGGGCGGCCCGTCGTGGCTGTCCTCCTCCGTACTGAAGCCGTTCATCCTGCCGAAGCTCCGGAAGCTTTATCCGGCCTCGGTGTGAGCTAGTGCCGACCCCGGTGTGAAGTGAAGCCGGCCTCGGCCTCAGAGTGAAGTAAAGCCGGCCTCGGTGTGAGCCGCTCCCGCTGATCCGTTCCGCTGGAGGCTAACTTCGGTTAGCCGCCGTGCTAACATAGACAGCACGGTGACTTCTTCTCCAAACAGCCGCTGCTTCTCCGACAAAGCCGCTGAACTCTGCGCACCAGGAGCCTCCGAACAAACACCAACAAATGCCAAACATCCAAAAGTGTGAGGATGAATCAAACAAGCAATAGCGAGGGTTTGGACAGAGCCGTCCGTACAATGGAGCACGCACCGTGACGGGGGCGGAAGTCCTCGCTCTGCGCAGCCATTGGACAGTTTTGAATAAAGGCGGGCTCGGGATCCCAACGCCGCACTTCTATTGGCTCTGGGAGCTGTCCGTCTGGAATCCTGCGTCATGTTAAAGTTGAAGTCGGTCAGAGGGTCATTTAAATGCAACTTTAAAGATAATTTACGGCAAAAATATGTTTAGTTTAATATTTTTAACGGTCCATTGAACTTTTGTGTCATAATAACATCTGACTTTTACTCAACATACATGAAACACCTGTGACAGCAGCAATCCTGCAACACGTTCCCGTGAACATTGACCAATAATTCCAGTTATTTTATCCGTCTTTCAACAAACATTGTTTAAAAAACTTTTATTCTGAAAATCACTATTGCAGAAGGTTCATAAAAAGGTCTATAGTGCGTTATATAGTTTGATAAATCATGCAACAATGGCGTCATTCATTACAATTACATTTACCGAAATGACCTCTTATAGTCTACTAAAATGAAAATTTAGTTGACTAAAATAGCTCCTACTTATATTGTTTACCTTGTTTTATTTTGTTTTACTGTCACAAAAACAGAGATTACTTCTGATTGGCTCATTTAATAACTTGTCCCGCCCCTATTTAAAATTAGCCGGTGATTGGACGAAATTACTTCTGACTATTTCCGTCTAATTCATATTTTTCTTTCTTTTTTTTTGATAAACGTAATATTGATTTATTACTTAATCGAAGCAACGTATTATATATTACACTACTAAAATTATTTGAATTATTGCTAATGATGTGATGATCGTGGTTTTATATTTCTATCATTGCTTCCGGTGACTGCCACCGGATGCAGTTCTTACATTTACCGCATGGGGGAGACAAAAGATCACAGATAAAAGCCCAATTCACATTACTAATAAAACAAATATGTTGCATTTAAAAGGCACTTTTATATAGAAACCTCTAGTGTTACATGAAATAAAACATTTTGAACTTAAAAAAGAGAGTTAAAGGCAATTAAAAAAAAATGTTGTCAGAAAATAAAAGCAATTTAATAAATTACATATACTTGAATTAATAAATAATAAATACATACAAATGTGTCAAACAAAAGATAAAGGTTGGAGTAATTATATTAATAATAATTGTCTGACCTGAACGATGTAGATTTTTTTTGGTTTTGAAAGAAGTAGAAATAATTTTATATTTCTAAACATGTTTACGTCGGTTTTAAATTTCTATCATCGCTTCTGGTGACTGCACAGGATGAAGTTCCTTCTCTGACCGCCTGGGGAAGACAAAAGATCACAGATTTAAAAAAAATTTGCATTCAAAAGGCACTTTTACATGGAAAACTAGTGTTATAATAAATGAAATATTTTGAACTGCAGTGAAGGTTAAAGACAATATTAATATATATATATATACAAATTAGAATAATTAATACTTAATAAATAAATAAATAGAGAAATATAAAAATGTCAAACGAAAGATAAAGGTTTGAATAATAATAATAATAATAATAATAATAATAATAATAATAATCTGACATGAACAACGTAGATTTTACTTTTGATGAATCCCGGAAGTTAGCCCAAAAAGAGGAAATCCAGCTTTGTAATACAGGCCCCAATGATAATAACAATTATAATAACACTATTAGTAATAAGAGTTAAAGTAATAATATAGTATTAGAGTATTAAAGAGATTAATCCAAAGTAAAAAAAAAGAATAATAAATTGATTGATTTAAAAATTCATAACCCAACATTAATTAAAATATGTTATTTGTATATATATATATATATATATATATATATATATATATATATATATATATATATATATATATATGTATACACAATTATAGAATGTATAATAACATAATAATAATAAAACATAATATTAATAATAATTGTAAAATTCACTTTTGGTAAATATTTTTTTATTTTATATTTCTAAACATTCTATGCCTGAAATAATCAGTTATAAACTAAAGATGAATTTTAGATGAGCATGACGGTGATGATGATGATGATGATGGTGAGGATGAAGGAATTAAACCTTCCTGCTCTGTGCTCTGCAGGCTTCAGTCATGCCTTGAATGAAATATTTGCTCAAAGGGACCGAGCCAGCAGAGAGAAGTCGTACGGCTGTGATTCATAGCGTATAAAATGTGTTGAAGACAATTGGATTATCCTTTTATCTGGAGCCCTATAAAGAGGCTTTAATGTGCTGAGGGCGAAGCGGCTGATTGGCCGCTGACTGATTGACTTTAAAGATGGAGCGCCCAAACATTAACGGCTTTCTCACTTTGCAATTTAGAGGCTGATGTGGTCTGGAAAAGGCAATAAGATGTAAAGTGGTTTCACACGAGGCCGCCGCGCGTTAGGGGACGCAGAGTAAATGAGTGGTGGATAAAAGCTGCCTCAGCGCTCTGAGCTAACACATGAAACCATTACGAGATGAACATTTAGAGGAAATATGCTTTAACGCTTCAGGCAACGCAGTTTTATCAGGAAACTATTTAAATTTAATAAGAAATGTTCAAACAGCTGCTGCTTCAAAGAGAAGGAACAGAAAATCACAGAGAAAAACATTCATTAGGAGGAAAAAAATCAGATTATAGTGAATCTAATCAGCTCATTAAATAATGTGATGCTATTTAGGACTGGTGGCTACATGCTAAGCTAATTACACATGTGGGAGTGGTTGCTACGTGCTAAGCTAACCACACATGTGGGAGTGGTTGCTACCTGCTCAGCTAATTAAACAAGTGGGACTGGTCGCTATGTGCTAAGCTAATTAGACATGTGGGAGTGGTTGCTATGTGCTAAGCTAACAAAACATGTGGGTGTGGTTGCTACGTGCTAAGATAACCAAACATTTGGGATTGGTGGCTAACCAAACATGATGGACTGGCCCCTACACGCTAAGCTAACAAACATGTTGAACTGGCCGCTATGTGCTAAGCTAACCCAAACATGGTGGCTACATGCAAAGCTAATTAAATATGTAAGAATGGTGGCTACGTGCTGAGCTAATCAAACATGTGGGAGTGGTTGCAAAGTGCTAAGCTAACCAAATATAAAAATCAGAGCTGCCAAGCCTCACGCTTTGAGAGTGACAGTCATGCAGTTTGACGCATTCTCACCACACATGACATTTCTCACGCTTATATTTTCCTATTCAATACTCTATTTATTTTTTTCATGATAATGAACTTTGGTCCTCGCAGCTTGCCGTAGTTCGAGTAACTCTGATTGACTGACAGAGATAACCAATCCCAGACCAATCCATGTCTCCTTGTGCCTAAATCTAACCAACCACGGAAGGCATTACGCAATCAGAAGCAACGTAAGGCGGGTCTTAACGAGCCGTTTTAATTAGTAACTTTCACACCCAACATGCGCCGAGTCGTCGACATGCTTTCAGAAAGAAAGAAAGTTTCAAGAGGACAGACGCCGTCTGAGACGGTATGTCATTTTGTTCACGTTTATATTGCTGTGTGTGTGTGTGTGTGTTATAGTGTTAGTTTATGCGTCTAAAAAACTAACATTTTGTGTGTGTGTCTCTCTCTCTCTCACTTACATTAACTTAAATGAATTAAAACTCTTATTCAGCTACTACCAGTGTTATAAACACTGGTAGTAGCTGAATTACACTCATAGGTTATATCATCATAAATACATAGTAAATGAAACAAATGCCTTGTCTGATCTAATGTTTATTTGAACTGTTCTTATGATTATTTTTGTATGTAGACATTAATTCAATCAAAAAACATTTGATGTTTGAATGTTTTTTACATGATGATCTTTTTAATGACGTCCTTTCTGTTGCAGACAAGGAGAGCTGAGGTAAAGGTAGCACTGCCTTGGGCCACAGTGTTTTAAGTGGGAGATCTGGGACATCTGTGACAAACACCTACAACATGAGACATGTCCCCAGATAAATGATGGACAGTTGTTGATATGAAATATTGACAAATAAATGTATTTTGTCAAAATTCTTGTTAGTTTTCATTTGTAATTTGTGGTTGATTAAAACTAGCATTAGGAGGTCACAGTGCAGGGAGAGCTGCTGGTATGGAGGTGATGACATCATTCTGAAGGTAGAAATCAACGTTAAAACAGGACAAAGTCATGTTAAAAAAGGACACTTTTTTTTCTAACCAAACATGTGGGACTGGTGGCTACATGCTAAGCTAACCAAACATGTAGTACTGGTGGCTACATGCTAAGCTAACCAAACATGTAGTACTGGTGGCTACATGCTAAGCTAACCAAACATGTAGGACTGGTGGCTACATGCTAAGCTAACCAAACATGTAGTACTGGTGGCTACATGCTAAGCTAACCAAACATGTAGTACTGGTGGCTACATGCTAAGCTAACCAAACATGTGGTACTAGTGGCTACGTGCTAAGCTTACCAAACATGATTGACTGGTGGCTATGTGCTAAGCTAACCAAACATATAGGACTAGTGGCTACATGCTAAGCTAACCAAACATGTGGGACTGGTGGCTATGTGCTAAGCTAACCAAACATGTTGGAGTGGTGAATACATGCTAAGCTAACCAAACATGATTGACTGGTGGCTACATGCTAAGCTAATCAAACATATGGGACTGGTGGCTAAGTGCTAAGCTAACCAAACATGATTGACTGGTGGCTACATGCTAAGCTAACCAAACATGTGGGACTGGTGGCTACATGCTAAGCTAACCAAACATGTAGTACCGGTGGCTACATGCTAAGCTAACCAAACATGTAGTACTGGTGGCTACATGCTAAGCTAACCAAACATGTGGTACTAGTGGCTACGTGCTAAGCTTGCCAAACATGATTGACTGGTGGCTATGTGCTAAGCTAACCAAACATATAGGACTAGTGGCTACATGCTAAGCTAACCAAACATGTGGGACTGGTGGCTATGTGCTAAGCTAACCAAACATGTTGGAGTGGTGAATATATGCTAAGCTAACCAAACATGATTGACTGGTGGCTACATGCTAAGCTAATCAAACATATGGGACTGGTGGCTAAGTGCTAAGCTAACCAAACATGATTGACTGGTGGCTACATGCTAAGCTAACCAAACATGTGGGACTGGTGGCTACATGCTAAGCTAACCAAACATGATTGACTGGTGGCTACATGCTAAGCTAATCAAACATATGGGACTGGTGGCTACGTGCTAAGCTAACCAAACATGATTGACTGGTGGCTACATGCTAAGCTAAACAAACATGTGGACTGGTGGCTAAATGCTAAGCTAACCAAACATGATTGACTGGTGGCTACATGCTAAGCTAACCAAACATGTGGGACTGGGGGCTACATGCTAAGCTAACCAAACATGATTGACTGGTGGCTACATGCTAAGCTAACCAAACATGATTGACTGGTGGTTTCGTGCTAAGCTAACCAAACATGTGGGACGGACTTAGGAAAGAGAAGAAAGGTCTTCCTGTTAATATTCAAATGACTCCTCCCTGGTTGTAACGTTGTGACTAAAAATACAAACAACTTGAACTGATGTTTAATTTTTCCTGAGTTTATTCTGATCAGATTTATTGCAGCACTATTATTAGATTAGATTAGATTAGATTAGATTATTATCAGCACTATCGTGGCTGATATACTGTAACATCAAGTGTTTTAGGGAATGTGGATCAGACCAGATTAATATGTTGGATCAGGTTTAATGGAAGCTTTACGATAACACATCCTTTTTCTTAAATAAGCTCCGCTCTGTGTGTGTGTGTGTGTGTGCGTGTGTGTGTGTGTGTGTGTGTGTGTGTGCGCGTGCGTGTGTGTGTGTGCAGGGTGCGGGTCACAGCAGCTTCTTTATATTCATGTAAAAGTGCAGAAACTGCTTCTTGGCTTCCACACAAATTTGAAAGTAAGACTGGAAAGAACGAGAAGAGGAAAACCATTTCTAATCCTCAAACAGGAAGCTTCAGTTTATGTTGAAAAATGAATTCTCGCACTGAGATACAGTATGCATGGTCAATAAAAGATATATGTGTCCCCAAGGACCTGCTGCAGACAGCTGAGGGACCACATTGACTATTATCCACGAGCAGAAGCCATTATTCTGTAAATATACTGGAAACTACATCAGATCATAAAGATCCAGGCAAAATATATCTTCTGAAATATTAATGGTCAGAAAAGGCAAATCAAACTCCTTTCTAAGATAATAATGATACAGAGCAAACATCTACTGAGTTAAATGAACAGAAAGAAAGAAAATGTTTTGTTTTCTACATGAACGGTACCAGTACCTGAATACAGCAAATAAATAGATAATAAATACCGAACGACTGTTTCTGTTGTCAAACAGTTCAACAAAACCTTTTACATTTATAAACACTGGATCAATATTTCACTGTATAGATTATAAATAAAGAGTGACAAAAAGAAGAAACAAAGGGTGTGAGAAGAGCATCAACTGCAGCAGCATCTCATATCATTTCAATGAATCTAATCATCTCATTTGATCTTTTTTATCTCATCAAATTTCATCTCTTTATCATTCAGCTAATATTATTTTATCTCATTGTATTTCATTTAATCCAATCATCTCTTTTGATATAATTTCATCAAATTTTCTCTAATTTAATCTAATCTCATTTCAGATCATATTATCTCATCTAATTTAATTTCGCCATATTCCATCTCATCTGATTCCATCTAAATTTAATCTAAATTCATCTAATCTCATCTAATTTAATCTAATTTAATCTAATCAAATTTAATCTCATCTAATTTTAGTCTACAAAAGATTAAATGTTGGCAGAAATCTAATTAATCACTTGTTTGGATCGTTATTATTAGTGAGTATATTTGATATATTCTAGAATAATCTGCTGTCATGGAACAGTTTGCTTTGTATTTGTGCAGTAAATCCTGTTGAAATTGAACTTTATTTAAAGTTGTGACACTTTTACTCCCACTCGTTGAAACGACTGTGGTTATTATAAAAGAGTCGGCGATGCTACATCATCCATTAGCATTAGCATCCGTGTGAACAGCATCTGTCTGCAGAGCCCTTTTTAAATGCCACCAAAGGTCGCGAAGCAATAAGTCAGTGTGACAGCGCCGTGACCAGCATTCCCGCACACACGCACACACACACACGCACGCACGCACGCACGCACGCACACACACACACACACACACACACACACACACACACACACGCACGCACGCACGCACGCACGCACGCACACACACACACACACACACACACACACACACACACACACACACACACACATTAATCAGTACACCTCAGCCTTTCTGTGATTTAGGGGCTCAGATCTGATCTGTCAAAATGTAATTATAGATATCTTAAAGAGAGTTTTGAGTAGACAAATTAATAATGCAGATATCTGTAATTGTGGCAGAAATTATGACAGGGAGGAGGCGGAGCTGGCGGTGGTTTGCTACCTCAGTATTTTTATGAATATTATTCAACAGGGTTTTTAAGTCCTTGATTATGTATTGGCTCTATTTCATGGCATTTCCTAAATATGTTATCAATGACTGTAGCCACCATTTCTCCTGCTAAGAACACTGATAACATGTTGTTTCCTCCTCTCTCCTCCTGGTGGGGACTGGTGGCTACGTGCTAAGCTAACCAAACATGAGGGAAGTTTTGACCAGTCAAAGATACAGATTTAGGATGCGTGACGAGGCTGAGGTCATTGATCAGATATCTGTAACTGTATTCTTGAATAGTCACAATCATGTTGTTGATATCTATAAAGTTAATTCCACATAGTCAGATGTAGATATTAATGTTCAAAGGGCTTACCATACTGTCAGCATTATTAAATGTGCAGCGTGTTGATGATGATGATGATGATGTGTTGATGAAGGCGATCCACCTCTGATAAAATAATAAAATTAATTAAATCATTTAAAAGCAACAAAGTCTTGTTGATTTGACTGAAAAAACAAACAATAACAACAAAAATGAAGAATAAATATGTATAAAATGTGTTTGTATTTCAAATAAATGAACTGATCAGGACTAAAAATGGGGTTTGGAGCAGAAAGCTGCAGCTCACTGAATATTTCCTCATCACTTTCCTGGAAACCTCAGGGAGGGACTTTATCTCAGAGCTGCTGAATGTTTGATGACAGGGAATTTAAAATGAGTCTGACCTTTGACCTCTGAGCCGCTGCACATTAGCCCTCAGAAAATGTTCATTTAAAACCATAAAAAATGCTGAATTTATGCACATGGATGGTCACCATGGAGCTGAATGTTCATGTATAACCCAGAATAGATCTGTTCATAAAAACCATGAAGCCACATCAACATGGAGCTGTTTAACTGTAAACTGTACAATTATGTGCGGCCACCAAACGCAAAAACTGACTCAAAAACCATTCAAAATTACAGAAATATATATACACTAAAGGACATAAAACATTATATAACATTTTATATAACAACATTATATAAAAAAGAAAAAGGGAACAGAAATACACACATTCATTTAAAAATTGCACAAGGTGACAAATAACTGTACCTGAAAAAGTTAAAAAATGACAACACAAAGACACAGAAATGACTCCAAAAACACACTTTGTGTTAGTGTTATTATCACTACTACTGCCTCGTCTCTGTACCTACTGTGTGTGTGTGTGTGTGTGTGTGTGTGTGTGTGTGTGTGTGTGTGTGTGTGTGTGTGTGTGTGTGTGTGTGTGTGTGTGTGTGTGTGTGTGTGTAAAAAGAGCAGAGATCAATCCTTATTTAGTGAATTATTCTGCTCTTGGTTCCCAATGAAATGACCTTCGTTGGTATGAATCTAATCTGAGTCACAAAGACTTTCATTTTGTCTGAATGACTTTATCACAGCGGGTGAAACGCAGCGTCTGACACAAAATCTCATTTTATTTTTGTGTCCCCACGTCTTCTGTCATGGCATTAGCTTAATAAACTCCCACAGCGAAGCGTACATAAGTGTACATTTATTACACGTTACTAAAAAGAGAAAATAGATCTGAGCAGAACTAAGATCTTGGAAAAGGATAAAAAGAATAAAGAGCTAAAATTGTCTGAACATTTCTCTGATGAGCAATTTAAGAGCTCTGTAAACTCAAATTTCAATTACACGAGGTTTACAATAAAAAAAGCTGAATATGCTTTTTATAGATTAAGAACTAGTTTTTATGAAGGTGTAGAAAAAACTGTTGCTAATACAATACCTGTTATAAATCATGCTGATAAACAGTTTATCTTGAATAAAGACATAAATAAAAATTTTCAACAATATTACAAAAGATTGTACACATTATCTGTAGCTTCCAACACAGCATTAGAAGATATAGAAGAGTTTTTCTCTAATATACAGTAGATGTGCTTTAGCTACAACCTGAGGAAGTTTCCTACTGTATGTCACAGGAGGAAATAAGGAAGTCTATTTCCTCAATGAAAAATTTGAAGTCACCTGGTTATGACGGACTCCTGGTAGAATATTATAAAGCTCTCATAGATATTTTTGCCCTGATATTACAAAGAGTATATGAGGAGATGTTTAATAAGGCACAATGAGATCTTTCTGATTCCTAAACCAGGCAGAGATACAACAGATCTGCTCATTTTACATCTATACACTTATTAAATCTTGATTGTTCATTTTGGCCAAACATTTGCAATGAGTGTTCCTGAACATCATCAACATCAACCAAGTAGGATTTATGAAGAATAGGAGCTCATCTGACAGTGTTAAACTATTACTACAGTTAGTCTGAAAAGACTCCAATCACAGACATTTCTCTTGATGCAGAGACAGACTTTGATAAGGTAGAATGTAATTATTGTTCTCTACCTTCTTGCCTTTAACTCTAATTTTATTAATTAGCTCAAAATAGTGCATGAAGAACCTAGAGCAGCAATAGAGACAAACGGGGCGGAGTCACCATTGATTAATCTGACCAGAGGTTCACGCCCAGGGTGTCGTCTCATCATCTTTTTAGAGGTACTTACAGTATCTATTAGGGCACACCCTGGTATAAGATGAGTCAAGGGAGGGGTCACAGAGCATAAACTCCTCCTCTATGCAGATGATGTCTTGGTTGTTGTCTCCGACCCTCTGAGGTCCTGACACGATCCAGTCTTTCTGAGTTTTCATGTTACACTGTTAACTGGAATATGTCTGAGGCAATGCCTCGTTCTAATTCATGTCTCTTATTTACAGTAGAGAAGTTTAAACAGGATTGAAGTATGTTGACGTTAGACTTACTCAGGATACAGGAGACGTAGGAATGTTGCATTTTCACCCATTACTTCAAAAAATGAAGACAAGCCTTGATAAGTGGGAGAAGCTTAAACTCATATTGTTGGGAAAATTAACATAATAAAAATGGTAATTGCACCACAGTTTAATTACATTAGTATGATGTTGAAAATACCTTCTATGATTTCTAAGTGGTATGATGATACAGTGAAGACTTTTTTATGGCGTGAGAAAAGCTTAAAAACGAAAGTGAGAAAGTTTGTGTTGATAAGGAGAAGGTAGAGCAACATGATGTCATCTATAGATGTTAAACATCTTCTGTTCTCAGAGATGTGTGGATCAGAATAAAACAAAGAGGTTTAAACACTGTTGATGAGTTATTTAAAGATGGTGAGTTTCTGTTTTATAATAATCTTATGGACAGATTTAATCTGGTGGGTAAAGACCATTTCTGGAAGTATTCACTGATGAAGAGCTGAATTATGTCTAAACATTATGATGTGACAGACAATGTTGTTGTTTAAACAAAAAAAACACAAGGCTTCACCATTTTATAAGACCGTTAACTCTTCACTGGCTCATTTTTCTGCACTTTTTAAAATGATTTGGATGAAGGATCTTGATGATCAGATTGAATGTAATAAATGGAATAAAAGTGTGGCAGAATGTGGGGCTCAGGGATCTAAAAAATCTACTAAATGATCTAAAAAATCTACTAAATGATCTAAAAAAATCTACTAAATGATCTAAAAAAATCTACTAAATGATCTAAAAAATCTACTAAATGATCTATAAATCAGGCTGAATGTTTCACTCCAATAGAAAACAATGGGATGTTTACAGGAAGTGGGGCCGTGTGACATCATCAATCACATGATTTCAAGATGGAGGAACACAGGCTCTAACACTGTAAAGTAGTCCTATTTTTAAAAGGTAGTTAAATGAATATGGTTCATAATAATGTGTTTTGTTGGATATAAATCTACAAATGAAGACATTTAGAAGATTTTAGGACAAACTTTTTTTTTCTTTTTTTTTTTAACCTTTTTGTACATTTTGGTCATTTCAAATAAAATGTTTTGGTTATCTTTGCACGTAGCCACCAGTCCCACATGTTCAGGTTAGCTTATAATGTGGCTGTGCTGACTGAGCAGAGAAAAGGGGAGGAGCTACACTATCCTCTTATTGGACCAATAGAATGGGCTGATGGCCTCCAGCTGTGGCTCACATTCACCAACAGAGACTTTTTATGGTTTTACTGTTAATTATGAAATGTTCGAGGGATTAGAACTGCCAACCAGCAGCTGCTTAATGAGTCGCCCGTTAGAAAAGTTCTTGGAACGCAGAGTTTAACATTTTTTAATAAAATTCTAAATGGATTAGGAATCCAAAAGGCTTTTATTTATGAAACAGTTTTCATAGCAGAGGTGCTTCATGTAATCCCTGAATAATCAAACTTCATTAAAAGAATGAATTAGTGAGCTGAAGGAAGGAAGTTGGTTTATAACTCGTACCAATAATGACAGGCTCTGGTTAACAAGGAGATAAGTTAGCGTTAGCGGTGAGTTATTAGCGCTGCAGATAAATAAAGCAGGTGTGTTTCCTGCACTAATGAGCTGCTGTGACATTTCACTGCTGCTCTGGGACGTATCAAGCCTTTCACACACAAAGTAAACATTAGAGACACATCAGAGTGGAGCTGCTCTACCTTTAAACTTTACCTTATTATAACACACGCTTTTCAAATGTTATTAAATGATCACAGGAACCTCACTGGATCATGTACATCATCTACCCAGCATGCATTGTGTATATAGTATATAATATATAGTCATCTTAAAGATGGAAATCCTTGTTTTAATCACAAATAAAATGGGTTTAAAGTGACCAAAAATGGTGGAAAAGGTGAAATAGGATTTTGAAAACCACAGAGACTGGTTAAAAATAGCAAATTAGAGTGAATAAAAACGTAGAGAAAAAGCGGTAAAAAGGGTTCAAAGTGTCAATATTGGTTTACAAATGGCATAAATTAGGAGATGTCTGTGTAATGTCATTTAAAAACTAAGAACAATTTGCTTAAACTGGTAAATAATGGGTCTGACAAATGGTGAATGTGGTTAAATTGGCAAAAAATATAAATAATCGTGAAATCTGGTGAAAAGAGGTTAAAAGTGACAATAATAGGTCAACATATGTGACATTAGGTGTAAAAATAGTAGAAAGGGTTTATAAGTGCTGAACATGTCTGGAAAGTGGAAAGATGTGTAGAAAAGTCATTAAATGTGTAGAAGTGTCAGAAATGTGAGAAATGTAGAAAAAATACATTAAAAGGAGTGAAAAAACTGATGAAAATAGGTTAAAATATGGCAAGTTTAGTGTAGTTGCACAAAAATGGTAAAAAAAAAAAAAAAGCAAAAATGGGCTCAAATTGTTCAAAAAAGTTTCTTCGTGTCTTGAAGGCATCTGGTGACCCCCACACAATGTCTCACTACCCCAAATAGAGTCCTGACCCCAAGGTTGAATACCTAGCTTTAGAATACGTGTCATAAAATGAGATTTTTAAAGAAATACAATTTGTTCATGCCTTTATTTTAACAACACACCTTATTTATGTCCCCTTCACAATAAAAGCTTTGCATTGCAACGCAAATAGTTGAAAATGGCTGCGTTAAAAAGAGGCGTGGCATAAAGAGTCTAGAGCTGCTGAACAGTTTAAATGATACACACACACACACACACACACAGGTCGAGCGTGTGGTAATTAGTTGTTTAGTTTTCAAAAGTGCTCGCATCGCGCTCATTAAACCCTTCAAAATAAAACACCCACTCCTCTAAGCACTGCCAGCATGTTCACTAATGAGACGAGTGTCTGTACATCCCATCACAGTTTTTATGGATATCTTCCACACTAAAATTAATAGTCGTACACTATTAGTAAAACCTTACAGTGAAGAAGTAAAACATCAGCCCATATTTGTACAACTATAAACACATTGTTAACCTCACACTTGTTGCTAAACTCTACACAGTGATTTATAAAACATTAAACACACTTAACATACATTACACACATAAATCTATCATAAAGTCACTTCCTTAAATACCAAAGCACTGACTGTCACATGACCACACCGTCCAATCAATTGGTTTGTTTAATTGTAGACACACTAATCAGGTGTGTAAGCCCTATAAAAAGCAGCAGGTGAGTTCATCGTCTTCAAACACAATGGAAAGAGTCAGAGAAAGAGTAAGACGAGGAGGAGGACGAGGAGAAAGAGGAGGACCAGGAGGAGAAAGAGGAATCAACAGAGGAAGAGAAGGAGGCCATGCTGGAGGTAGAGGAAGAGGAAGACAAGAAGGTTCTCAAAGAGGACCTAATCTGACCAATGAGATCAACACTGGTTGACCACGTTATCAACCACTGCCTGACGCTGAGGGAGGCTGGACTGTGAGTACAGTCACATCTAAGCTGATATACAGTAACAAGTGTGATAAGAACATTTCTACTGGAAAATAGGTTTTATAAAAATATCAAAAACATCTGCATGTTTCAGTAACTGCTTACAGTACTGTAATATATGCACTATCAGCACTTCTGTTACTGTTTCCTGTGAAATGACTTGTATTGTAAACTGTTCTTTTTTTTCTACATAGGATTGAGGGTCAGGAACGACAAGGGGGAGGGGCCTCCCATGTTCACAGAACAGTAAGAGAGGGAGATAGTAAACATGGTTTTAACCAACAATGTAATAACACTCAATCAGCTCCAAGCTAACATTATCAATAACCATATTCAACAATGTCCATCAGGTCTGGACATCAACACTGACACGCATCATAAAAAAGAACCATATTCTAATGAAGATCATTTATCCAGTGTCTTTGGAGAACAATTCTGAAAGGATGAAACAACTGTAACATGATTATGTAGAGATATGTATTCACTTTAGCAGTGTGATCATGTATACTGTCTCATAATCTTATACTGTAATATCTATACTAGATCTACACTGAACTACACACTTTTGTCTTATATCTTCCACCATACTCTCCATTCCTCAACCCTAGAGAAGAGTTTTTCTCGTCATGGAGGTGAAGGTATATGACCTCTGTTTCCAGGCTGAGGTACCCCTCATCCAATCCATGCAGGAGGCCTGGGACCAGATGGAGGTAGCAGCAATGCAAGGGTGGATTCATCATTCAACACGTTTCTTTCCAAGGTGTTTTGTTAATGACGACATTGTCTGTGACGTAGATGAAATTCTCTGACCAGATCCAGTTACAGTAGATGAAGAGACCATGTCTAGTTTTTGTTTTTTTTTGTCACATTTTGTCTCAGTATATGAATCTCCATGTCAACATTATGGGCGTGTTGATAAATAAATGAGTTTCTTCAGTTTACAACATTGGTGTTGTGTAGTGTTTGGTGAATTTACATAATATTTGTACTTTGTTGATAGTAGCCTACTGTAATCAGTGTGTTAGGTTTATCACAGCAGAGTACAGTAATGTGTGTGTTTCATATGGTAACAGTGTGCTTTTTACAAGAGTGTTGTGCTAATTGTGTGTAGTGTTTTGAAAACACGGGCCCTGTTTTGAAAATCATGCTTAAGCAATCTAAAAAAACTGTAAATGAGTTAGAGAATATAGACATTAGTGATAGGGAATACGAGCACAGCTGAGATAGAAACAGACTAGGAATACTAGACTAAACTAAGCTAAACTAAACTCTCTGAATCATCATCACAATCACATGTAAAACCTTTAGCACGCACCACACACACACACACACACACACACATATATATATATAACAAATGTTAAATGTGATGATATAGATGATAATGATTCATATTTTATAAGTTAAACCAAAAGGAAAGCTGCTGTTTTCCAACAGAAAGATGAATGATGGGCTGAGAGATCTGTGTGAATACATCTATGTCACTATTTGTGTGTTCTGTGTGAGTGTCACTACATCAGCCTCAGGCTGTACCCAGTAGACGTCTGACAGGGTTATATATCATAGCTCCCCCTCCCCTTTTTACTCCTCCCCCTCCTCTTTTTACTCCTCCCCCTCCTCCTCTCATGTGTGAAATTGTCTGAGCCTAAAGAAGCAGTTGGTGACATGTTGAGTCAGAGCGGCTTGTTCAGCATCACTCACATAGATCTATGGCACAGACACACAGAACAGAGCTGCTCCGTTCCTTTTATTACAGACGTATAAAGAACAGATCAGTTCCTGTCCATACCAGTGACCACATGTTGTTAGCGTAGCATGTAGCGTAACAGGCCTGAGGAAGGTCAAAGGTGAAGGGGCGGGGCTATAACTGCATGTCTAACCTTTAGTAGCTCTACATTGGAGCTCAGCAGCAGCTGGAGCCACATCTGGATGACTGACATTTAATATTTCACTCGTGCTCATAAACACATGCTGTATCTCTCAGAATGCTCCTCTGAGTCAGTACGAGGCTGTTATCCTGACCTTTGACCTCTGCCTTAATGGCTTCATTGTTTCTGACTAATTCAGATGAAAAGCAGCCGTTGGGGCGCCATCGCTCATTTTTAGCAGCTTTAATAGAGCCTGTTTTGTTCCAGATGTCTAAAGAGGTTTAAAGTGGAGCTGAAACACGGCGTGGATGAAATATTGACACTTTAATTACTGTAATTCACACACGCGTCACAGCTTCATCTCAGACATGGTTTGTGATGGGAGTCGTCTGCCAGGAGGAAACGGCAGCGCTGCAAATCACCAGCACGCTCACTTTGATTTACACACAGCGCCACACACACACACACACACACACTGTTCACACACACACACACACACACTGCTACACACATATTACAACTTTACAACTCTAAAGGAAATCAAACGTGACATGTTTTTGTTCTCTTTTTATGTATTCTTTGTTTTTTGGGTCGATGTCGTACGTCTTGTGTATTTTTGAATTAGTTTTTGTCCTTTTATGGTGTTTTTTTTATTGTTTTTGAGTAAATTTTTGCTACTTAATTTAAATTTTTTGTTGTTAGTTTAATGTCATTGTGTCTTGTTTTTGTTGTTTTGGGTCTTGGTTGTGCGTTTTGCGTGTCTGTTGTACTGTGGGTTTTCAGAGTAATTTTTCGTGTACTTTTGTTGTTGGAGTATTTTTGTGTATTATTGTTGTCGTTTTGTTTATCTTTGTAGTTTATTTTCTGCATTTTGACTATTGTCTTTGACTTTATTTTCCTGCAATGTTGTAATTCTTTGTTTTTTTTGTGTGTTTTCCTGCTGTTGTTTTGTGTATTTTTCTGTCATTTCGTACATTTACTTTGGGGGCCGCATAAAATTAGACCGAGGGCCAAATGTGGTTATGTCTGCACTAGAGAATTTGAGTCCATGTTACTTAACATGAGTGTCAGAACTTGTGCTGAAGTGAAGGACATGTGGACTCCTTTAAAGTGTGTGTGTGTGTGTGTGTGTGTGTGTGTGTGTGTGTGCGTGTGTGTGTGTGTGTGTGTGTGTGTGTCTGACTCCTGCAGCTCTGTGACAGGCTCTGCTTCATAACCTGAGTGGAATAATTAGCGCTAACTGCTAACCGCTAACCTGCTTCTCCACAGATAATGGGCCGCACTGTCACAGGCTAATGGAAAATGATGGCGGAGTGGCAGCAGAGGGCCGGGGCCACAGCACACCTCAGTGCACATGCACATGCTCAGATGGTGGAGTCGCTCTGTTACCAGTACTTTATTCTTCCACAGTCATAGATTATTATCACAGTCATCATTAGAGACGCTGATTTAGCATTTTCATCATCTCCACATACTGTATCTGTTTGGTTTCTGTTAAGTGTGTAAGAAAAAATGTCAATTATACAATTATTGTAAAGATCCAAAAAATGTCAAAATATATTTTTTTACTTATGTTTTTTAACAAACGTAATGTTGCCAACATTAGCATAGCACGTAAACGACCTGTGTTCACAAAGTGTCAGTGAACGCACCATCAGTCCCTGTTAAACTACCTCAATACTCTATGATTTTTAACTTTATTTTTTATAAAACACTTTGATAGATTAGTTACTTTTTAAAATGCATTTAAGAATTTAACAGAATCACAATCTGTTGTAGAAGAAAAAGTTCAAC
Source organism: Gouania willdenowi (assembly GCF_900634775.1). Lineage (NCBI taxonomy): Eukaryota > Metazoa > Chordata > Actinopteri > Blenniiformes > Gobiesocidae > Gouania > Gouania willdenowi. The sequence goes on along the minus strand of NC_041057.1, from coordinate 858,768 downwards.
TTTAAAAAAATGTAATTGAACAGTTTGATAAACACCATTAGTTTTTATATTTGTGTTTGAATTACAGTTAGTTACCATTTACTTGTTCTCACAAGTTTTAAAAAATTAAATCAATTTTATTTTATACAATTTTGTGCTTGTCGGGGTGAAATGTATAATTATTGATAGTGCGATGTATATCGTATTGTTTAGTATCAGGATATATTGTATCGTCATATTCATGGTTTCCATTTCCACGTTTTTCTCTAATAATTCAAATCATCACAAGCCGTTAAACGTCCTCAATTCATATCAAACATGTTGAATACGGTTAATACGGTTAATACTGTTGTCATTGATTTCACAATGATTCACAGCAGAAACAAACACACACTGAGATTACATCACATTAGACGTGTTAGCTACACATGCTAAAGCTAACGTTAGCCCACCCATCATATCACCTCATATTACGTCAGATTTAGTAAAAAAGTGTGTTAATGTGGGATATTTACCTAAAACATGCATGAGAGAATATATATTCAGTGTTAGATTAGAATTTCTGATGGATTTTGTTCAAAAAGAATAACAAAAATAGTTCAAATAATAATATCAATGTTGTTTCCATTTCAGGAAGTAAATTCAGAATTGTTTGTCCATTACCGCGGTCACAGGAAATTGTGGCAATAAACCAGAATCAGAAGTACTTTATATATATATATATATATATATATATATATATATCAATAATGAACCTTTTGAACAATGAGTAAGTTTAAGACATCTGTTTTCACACAATCAACATTAAATAAATGAACATTTACTAACATTTTGAAATAATCATTGGAAAATATTGTCAAATATTTTTAAAATAACGCTTTTTTATAAGATTTAAATGGTTTGTGAACACTTAAAAAATACTTTATTTTTCAAATGATGTGAAAATTTAATTAATATTGTAATCTTTTCAAAATAAATTAAATTTAGTTTTTTTAATTTTAAAAACTATAATTTTCTTAATTATTTTTAAATGCAGAACTTTTATTTTGACATTTAAAAAATGAACTAGAATTATTATTTATTTATTTTTATTCTGAAAAACAAAAAGGCACAAAGTCAGAGGTCACCAACATTGGTTTATATTCTTCCTGTTCCAATAAAAGTGTTTGTTTCCAACAGTAACAGTAAAATGTATAAACTGCAGCTTGATATTGAACAAAAAGCTCCTCATTTCCTGCTCTAATGTAAAAACATCTCCTTTCCACGGCTCCTAAATGTGCAGCGCTGCAGGCGCATTAACAAATTAAAATTTCATTAGCAGAAGCTAATTTCACCATGGAGATAATTCCTCTGACATGTTGGACGCTTTAAGGACATTAAAGGCAGCAGAAATAAAGTGTGTGTGAAATGAAGTGACGTGTGTGTCGCCTCCACAGACTCACACTCACTGTGTGTTAGCATCACAGCCGTGTGTTAGCATCACCGCTGTAAGTTAGCATCACAGCCGTGTGTTAGCATCACAGCCGTGTGTTAGCATCACCACTGTAAGTTAGCATCACAGCCGTGTGTTAGCATCAGAGCCGTGTGTTAGCATCACAGCTGGGTGTTAGCATCACAGCCGTGTGTTAGCATCACAGCCGTGTGTTAGCATCACCGCTGTAAGTTAGCATCACAGCCGTGTGTTAGCATCACAGCCGTGTGTTAGCATCACAGCCGTGTGTTAGCATCACCGCTGTAAGTTAGCATCACAGCCGTGTGTTAGCATCACAGCCGTGTGTTAGCATCACCACTGTAAGTTAGCATCACAGCCGTGTGTTAGCATCAGAGCCGTGTGTTAGCATCACAGCTGGGTGTTAGCATCACCACTGTAAGTTAGCATCACAGCCGTGTGTTAGCATCACAGCTGGGTGTTATCATCACCGCTGTAAGTTAGCATCACAGCCGTGTGTTAGCATCACCACTGTAAGTTAGCATCACAGCCGTGTGTTAGCATCACTACTGTAAGTTAGCATCACAGCCGTGTGTTAGCATCACCACTGTAAGTTAGCATCACAGCCGTGTGTTAGCATCACTACTGTAAGTTAGCATCACAGCCGTGTGTTAGCATCACAGCTGGGTGTTAGCATCACTGCTGTAAGTTAGCATCACAGCCGTGTGCTAGCATCACCACTGTAAGTTAGCATCATAGCCGTGTGTTAGCATCACAACTGTAAGTTAGCATCACAGATGTGCGATTTTCTTCTTGTTTTGTGAGTTTTATCTTCTTGATTTGTGTGTTTTTGCTCCTCTTTTGTATGTTTTGGGGGTTTTTTTTGCATCTTACTTCTCCTTTTATGTGTTTGTGTTGTTTGTGCTTTTGGTCTCATGTTGTCATGTTGTGTATCTTTAAAGTGAAGGAGAATGAAACGAGAAGATGATCTTTGTGTTCCACGTGTTACAGACGAAAAATGTTCTTCCTCTGCGAGAAAAGAACTCTATACAGAGACCACTACACATGTTTGTTAGCTTAGCATGTAGCCACCAGTCCCACGTGTTTGGGTTAGCTTAGCACATAGTCAACAGTCCACATGTATGGTTAGCTTAGCACGTAACTACCAGTCCCACATGTTTGGGTTAGCTTAGCATGTAGCCACCAGTCCCACGTGTTTGGGTTAGCTTAGCACTTAGCGGCTAACACTTTTCTCTTTGTTCAGTAAATGTTTGACAACAGCAGATAATTATTCCTCATTTTCTCACGGTTTCTTTGATGGATTTGTTTTATCTGCTTCAGTCGATTTAATAAGCCTGAAATGTATGAATCCCACTCTCAGTGTTTCTAAAACGCCGATTGAGCAGCGCTGGATGATTGAGTGTGTGGGTGTGAGCAATAATTCAGTCTGGATGCTGACAGCGCAGACGGAGGCTTTGATTTTCATTTCCTCTCTCGCTTCGTTTCCAATCAACCAATCCAACACACACACACACACACGCACGCACGCACGCACGCACGCACGCACGCACACACAAGTTTAATAGATATTAAAAAGACACTAAAAAACTAAACTCAGCAGAAAAACTGTTTTAAACCTATTATCCCCAAATATTAATTACACAGAAAAAAGTGAGTAATTTTTGCGTATTTCATTGTCCTTTAGAGTATTCTTTCTAATTTTTGTGTAATCATGTTGTTGGTTTTTTTTTTTGTCCATGTGTGTTATTTTGTGTCTTTTGGTGAAAATTTTGTGTAATTTTCAATACATTTTATGTAAGTTTTGCTGTCCTTTTGTGTGTTATTTTTTTTAATTTTGTGTATTTTTTGTTGCTGAATGTGTTTTCTGCCATATTTTATGAATTCATTAGAAAATGTGTGGATTTACATAGAAAAATTTGTGGATTTTCATAGAAAAATGTGTGTTTTTTGAGTCAATTTGTGAGTTTGCTTTGAGGACCGGACAGAATTAAAAAAAAAAATTCTTTTTGTAAATTCATTTTGGGGGGCCGTACAAAATAAGATCAAATAATAAATCAGCAACAATACACAAATGACTCAATAACTGCACAAAACAACCACAAAAACACACAAAATCACAATAAAAATGCACAAAATTAGATCAAGGGCCACATGTGGCCCTCGGGCCACCAGTTGCTTATGTCTGTGGAAAAATTAAATTGAAATCAAGTGTTGATGTGTGAACCTGGTTCTTTATCAGAGTATTGAGGAAGTCTTGACCTTTTAAAGCACTTTGAGCTGCATTCTTTTTGTATGAATAAATATTGATTAATTAATTAATTAATTAATTAATTAACATGTCAATGCCATTTTTGCACTCACTCTTTACATTAAACAGTCACGTCTCCACATCAGTCACAAGATAACATGAACACTAGTGAAATCGTAACACCAAGTGTTAAAGGTGAAACACTCGTTACTAAAAAACATGATCACCAGTTACCACTGACACACCAACTGGTCTAAGCACTCACTAGGTAACATGATCACCAATCAAACTGTGGCACCAACTACTACGACTCAATCTTTTTAGAAACCAGCCTCAAATCAACATGGTCACTAGTTGAAGCGTAACACCAGCTGGTTCCAGCACTCACAGATGAAAGAATAAACCGTGACAGTGACTGAGCGGAGGCTAAACGCACTAATTAACTAATGAAGAGTTTGTGAAGCAGACGGAGGAAATTACAGCGAGGACAAAACCATCTCACTGATTGATCTCCGTGTTATATTCAATGATTGAACGACTGTGGAAAACACCTTCTGTTCAGTTTCTGTTCAACGTCTGGACGTAAATCATCACATCTGCACTGAGGAACATTAGCTAAAAATCACAGCACAACTGGTAGCTCCAGCTTTTCAAAGTATAACTGAAAAATAAACTAAACAACACCAAAAATACACAAAATCACTCCAAAAAATACATACAAAATCACAGTAAAATGCGCCAAAAGACAATAAAACTTCACAAATTTGCTCTAAAAACAGGCAAGATGACAAATATGCATCAAAATAACTGAAAAATACACAGATTGACAATAAAGATGAATAAAACAACACCAAAAATACAAAATGACACCAAAAATATTTAAAATGACACGAAAATACATACAAAATCACAGTAAAAGGCCCAAACAAACAACAAACTTCACAAATGTTCTCTAAAAACACACAAGACAACTACAAATATACAACAAATTAACTGAAAAACACACAAAAAGACATCAATGATGCACAAAACAATGCCAGAAATACAAATGACAACAAAAATAGACGAAATGACTTCAGAAAACATACAAAATCACAGTAAAATGTACCAAAAGACAACAAAACTTCACAAATGTTCTCTGAAAACACACAAGACAACTACAAATATACAACAAATTAACTGAAAAACACACAAAAAGACAAAAATACACAAAAAGGACCAAAAATACACCAAATTAAAAAACTGATAAAACCGCTCTTTGTAGTTTCCTGTGTTAATGCTCTGATTTGTCGTTATTCTAATGCTGACGTGAATGTTGATCATGTGATCAGATACAGTCACGTGTTTGTGCTAAAAGTTGTGTGTCTGTGTGTGTGTTAGAGTGTGAGATCTTAGTATTCCTGTTCCATCCTGTCAGAGCTCACTGAGCCTCAGCTGCTTGTGTTGGAATGAAACAAAACCTCAAAGGAAACGAGAAACGCACACACGCACACACACACACACACACACGCACGCGCACACACACACACACACACACACACACACACACACACACGCACGCGCACACACACACACACACACACACACACACACACACACACACACACACACACACACACACACACAGAGACAAATCAGAAACCGAGTTTAAAGTCCAACATGAAGAAATGATGTGAAGACACACAACAAACACACAAAACCACAACAAAAATACACAAACTACTCAAAAACAGCAAAAACTAGGGATGTCCCGATACAACTTTTTCATTTCCGATATGATACCAATATTGCAGCCTTGCGTATCGGCCGATACTGATATTGATCCAATATCAGCATGAATCACACATACTTTTATTACTTTTTAAATTTGTATTTTTTTTAAATAAAATAATAATAATGACTTATTTTGTTGTGTGGAATGTTAGAAAAGGTTTGATCATGTGACATCACACAAACAGAAAACAATAGTCAGCAACAGTCGGGATGAGAAAAACTGAGCCATTTATTATTAACCAATTGATTACATACATTTTAACCTTCAACATAATATCTACTGTATTCTACAGTTGAAAAAAAAATCCGATATTTGTTTTCAGGCTGATATCGGACCGATATCCAATATTGATATCGGATCGGGACACCCCTAGCAAAAATACATAAACTACTCAAATAATACACAAAACAACAACAAAATCACGAAAAAAATACAGAAACTTCTCCAAAAAAAACTCAAATCACAATAAAATACGCAAACACACAACTATTAACACAACTATTAACACAACTATTAACACAACTAAACACACAACTAAACACACAACTATTAACACAACTATTAACACAACTAAACACACAACTATTAACACAACTATTAACACAACTAAACACACAACTATTAACACAACTAAACACACAACTATTAACACAACTAAACACACAACTATTAACACAACTATTAACACAACTAAACACACAACTATTAACACAACTAAACACACAACTATTAACACAACTATTAACACAACTATTAACACAACTAAACACACAACTATTAACACAACTATTAACACAACTAAACACACAACTATTAACACAACTATTAACACAACTAAACACACAACTATTAACACAACTAAACACACAACTATTAACACAACAGAACCAATCCTGTGTAGTCGCTGCTGTTACTTGAGAGATTGAGGCCCTAGTGAAGCAGACCCAGGTAGTGGAACCTACCGTGTCATCCTGGCATTAATTGGACCTCAGTCTTTCTTTGTGGTGGTTGTGGTGGTTGTGGTGGGTTGTGGTGGTTGTGGTGGTTGTGGTGGGTTGTGGTGAGTTGCGGTGGTTGTGGTGGGTTGCGGTGGTTGTGGTGGGTTGTGGTGGTTGTGGTGGTTGTGGTGGGTTGTGGTGGTTGTGGTGGGTTGTGGTGGGTTGTGGTGGTTGTGGTGGGTTGTGGTGGGTTGTGGTGGTTGTGGTGGGTTGTGGTGGGTTGTGGTGTTGTGGTGGGTTGTGGTGGTTGTGGTGGGTTGTGGTGGTTGTGGTGGTTGTGGTGGTTGTGGTGGTTGTGGTGGTTGTGGTGGGTTGTGGTGGTTGTGGTGGTTGTGGTGGTTGTGGTGGGTTGTGGTGGTTGTGGTGGTTGTGGTGGTTGTGGTGGTTGTGGTGGTTGTGGTGGTTGTGGTGGTTGTGGTGGTTGTGGTGGCCGACCATGACTCGTTAGTTTGTCTCTTCCTGTTCCATCTGTGCTCAAAACAAGACTAAGCTCTGGTCTTCTGCATCCTCTACCCATAGGTGGCACTGTTTAAAGTTTGGAGACAGGCCTGGCCTCATCCTAGTGTGTGTGTGTGTGTGTGTGTGTGTGTGTGCGTGTGTGTGTGTGTGTGTGTGTGTGTGTGTGTGTGTGTGTGTGTGTGACCAGGTGTAAACCACTCTGTCAGATCATAGACAGTTACAGTGAGTCTTGTTCAAAACACTTCTTTAAGTGTTTTCTTTTGCAGATTTACTAAGACTTGTTCCACTTTTACCTACAGTTACCCTTCGCTCAAGTCCCGCCTCCATCTGCAACAACTGGATTCAGATCAACACACGTTCTGAATCAGGGTTAGGGTTAACCCATTTCTGTTTGACATTTTTAACAAAATGTTTTTTCATTCTAGAGCTGCTCTTTGGTTTACCTCTCGCTCTCATTGTGAACGTCTCTTCTGTTCGTTAATTAAATCAGTGTTTAGCGGTCGCTGCTACAAAGAGGAAAAAATAATTTATCTAATTAAAGCCTGAATAATAAACCAATGAGATGTTAAACAGAAAGACGTTATTTATCAAAGTTTCCCCTCAGTGCGACCTGGAAGGTTCCTCTGAGCTCAGCTTTACTTCACCACAAATAAACAGATATCTGAAGGCTTCAAACAGAAGGTTTAAGTCAACATTCCACTAAACATGACAGGAACAGATCTATTATTTTACATCTATTTTATTCTAATTTCTTCCCAATCATTGACTTGTCATTTCAAACTAGCGTTTTCACTCGTGCACGTTTCCATGGTAACGGCGTAGACCATGTGTTATTTTAGAGTCTGTGTGAACCCAACAGCTGTTAGTCGTGTCTTTTTTCCAGACGCCATAAAGTGCGAGAGTTTCAGCACTTTATTCCGACAGGATTATTACTATCAATAATATTATTGACACTAAAAGCCGAGGAAAAGATGAAAGACTTTCCCGTCGCTACGGTGACGAGAAAAAAACGTGTTGACGGGAAAAGGGCTTTAATTTCCTGCACTCAGGATGTGAGCGAAACGTTCCCACGTCTGGATAAAAGGATGATGATTAGAGCACCTGCTACACAGCACCAGAGCCTGGTAATTTGACACCTGTCTCATCTGATTTGTTCCGATCAGAAAGGTTTGAATTTGGGTTTTAATGTTTTAACTTCACTGTGTTTACATACATTACACACAGCATCATGGCTGTGTAATTTGACACCAGCATCACAACAACAGACCAACAGTCAGTCAGGCAGGCATTGGGAGTGTGTAATTTGACACCAGCTTCACTACTGTACTAGATGATAAAACAAGGGAAATTCAAGTCATTTCCTGCACTTAAATGTTTGTTTTGTAGCTACTGTAATTAACACCCCTGGTTGTAATTTGACACCAGCTTCAGGTTATGAATTTCAGACAAACTTGAGACCAACAGAAGCTTCCATCAAATATAAACTCCTTTTATTTTACAGCGTTCAGCACAAATATCGTACAGCTCCTCCTGAGGGCGTTAAAAACACGCCAGTAGAAAAAAATAATGGATTTAGTTTGAGATACAAAATGTTGACGAGCTCAGAATTCAGGAAGAAAAACTGAAGTTTGCTCTGAGAAGAAAAAAACGGAAAAGCATCAGGACAAAAAACACAGCCGACCAATCACAGTGAAGGACGATCAAACAAAGAGAGAGAGAGAGGATCCATGGAAACCAAACAATGAATCAGGCTTTAAATCAATGTTTGAACTTTCTCACATTCAAATTGATTTGGTTCATTTCCTGTGAAAGAGGATTAAAGCCTGAGGGAGATTAGAGATTATAGACCCAGATTATAGACGCAGATTATAGACGCAGATTATAGACGCAGATTATAGACAGATTTTCTCTCCAATCTGAGAAAAAAAACATAAACTCTGCAATCAGGAGTTTTTTTCCCTCAGATCCAAATGTTTCATCAAAAACAAAACTATCTCATAACTGAGGCCAAACAAAAAAAATATCAGAGTTACAAAGAATTTAAACTTTAAATTCTCAAGGAAAGCCTCAGAAATTACAATTATCAGGAAAAAAATAAGTCACAATTCTAAAAATTATAAATTTGGTTGAAATAAGTGAAAACTAAAAAAAAAAAGAGAAAGAGAAGAAAAACTAAAATTCAATTAAACAAAATCTGAAAACCCAAAATAATGTTTTAAAAAAATAAATAAATAAATGAAATCTAAGAAAAATAAATCACATTATCTGAAATAAAGTGAAGTTCTGTAAAAATCTGAAATTGTAAAATCTGAAGGAAAAATTTTCACACAAAAAAAGGATAATGCAGAAAAGTTTAAATTTCAAAGTCTGAAAGTTAAAAATTCAAAAGTCTAAGAAAAAAAATTTCAGAATCACAAAAAAAATGTTGAATTCTGCAAAAAAAGTTAAACTTTAACGTTAATCGTACAGAATTTTTGTCTCCCGTGGCTCTAATCCTCTTCCATAGCTGGAATCTTTGATAATTATAACAACAAAAAAAAAACACTTTTTAACCAAACACCAAAAACATGATGGTTTGATGAGCGCGAGAACAAACGGAGAAACACACGAAACGTCAGAAAAGAAGAAAAAAAACGACACAAACACGTGCGCACAAACACACACTAAGGCACTGAGATCCATTCAAGTTTATCCGTCATGAAGTGCTTCATGCAACAGAATCTTTAGTTCCTTTCCATTCATTTTAAACTTTGTATTTATTTCCTATTTATAGAAAATGATTTTATCTTCATTAAACTGATAATAAACCAGTAGAAAACACAGAAAAGCTGGTTTTAAAGGAGAAAACCCGGTGTTCCATTTCATTTCGTGTCCATTTTAAATGGTGACATCTTTCAGGAAATTAAGAAAAGTGGAAAAAATTAAATATTAACAATAAAAATAATAATAGTTTTAATCTCAAAACATCAGAAAAACACAATTTAGCCGAAAAAATAAATAAAATAAAAATAAAATCCAGAAAACCCGGTGTTCCATTTCATCTGGTGTCCATTTTAAATGGTGACATTTTTCAGGAAATGGAGAAATGAAGAAAAACATCAGAAAAAAAAACAATTTTAAATAAAACTAAATAAAATCCAGGGTGATGGCACAGTGATACATTTTTTTTATAAAATTAAAAGAAGTTGCAAAATAAAGGTTGTGGTAGACTGACCCTCCAAAATAAATTACTGAATAATATTAAATAATGGGTTGGATCACAGTCACAAAAACTAATCATTTTAATTTGAAATCAAACAAGGCGAGTGGCAGTGACATCTTTTTTTTAAATAGAAAAATAAAATAAAATAAATTTAAGGGCGTGGCACAGTGGAAAGGAGGATCGTAGGAAGAGGTTTGAAGGAGGAAGACTCACACACACACACACACACACACATTAACCCCGTGTGTGTGTGTGTGTGTGTGTGTTTAACCCAGGCCATCCCCTGGCTGAGTCGCAGGATGAACCTGTGGGAAAAAGTCTGGATTATGATTTAATCTCAGAGCGACTAAGCGTTGAACTGGTCCAACATGGTGGCGTTGGTCTTGGCGAACGCCCACCGTTGCCCGGGCGACGCTGCATCACAAACGTTCATGAAGACGCGTCGATCAGAGGCGTCGCTGTCCACGCAGCTGTTACTGACCGGGTGGAACAGGCTCTTATCCTGAAAGTACACACAGGAAGTGATGCATCAGGTGGTTTCAGTAGAAAGTTTAAAAAACATGACTCAGCGTTTTAATCAGGTTTGGGCTCAATTATAATTATAATTGCAGAATTGATCATTAATTACAACTATGACATCATTATAATAGTAATTGAATTTGGAAAAATCAGTTGCTGTTGTAATCATAATTTAATTGTAATTGAGATAATTAACATTGTAATTAGCATTGACATGCTATAAAAACTGTCAATTACAATTTCATTAAACGCAAACCTGGTGAACCATGTTACAGTTCTATGTCTTACACATACGCAGTTATTAATCATTAAAATATGTTTCATATAAACTCATTTTACCATTTTTGCAAAAAACTAGAATAAATCTATTTGTATAGTGAAACCTAACAAGGTAATCAATAGATGAGAAACATGATAGATAATATTTATTAGTGTGTTTTACAGATTATTTAAGACATGGGTCAAACTGAGCCGTTAGCATTAGAGATGCTAACAGAAAGCTAACACAAGAGGAAGGTTATGTTTAATAAAGATTATTTATTAAAGGCTCAGTAATTGTGATTCATTTAATTTGAACTTAAGTAACTGTGCTGCTATGGCGTGTGTGTGTGTGCGTTGGGGGTGGAGCCTACCGTACCTTCCTGTACCTCCACAGCTGGTTGCCCTTCATACCGTGACAGTCGTACAGTGTGATGGGGCTGTTGTGGGAAATAGCGTCAAAGCAAACCTTCATTGTGTGCAGAGGGTCCCCCACCCTGATGTCCTCCCTCCACCCCAAGGTGAAAACCTGCAAGACGCCAAAAACCACACACAAGCTTTTATTTTGAAGGTAGCAGAGCACCATCATCTGTTCTTCCTTCTAACAGCAGGGGGCGGGACTTATGTGTTCACCTGCATTTCATTCTTTGAGTTTAAAGATAAAAATAAAAACATTTATTTCAGTGTTTGTTTTCACTTCTTAAAAAATACACTTCCAGTTTGGACAAACACTGAGGAAATGCTGAGGAAACGTTGAGGAAATGCTGAAGAAACGTTGAGGAAATGCTGAAGAAACGCTGAGGAAACGTTGAGGAAATGCTGAGGAAACATTGAGGAATGGCTGAGAAAACGCTGAGGAAACGCTGAGGAATTGCTGAAGAAACATTGAGGAAAGGCTGAGGAAACATTGAGGAAATGCTGAGGAAATGTTGAGGAAACATTGAGGAATAGCTGAGGAAACGCTGAGGAAATGTTGAGGAAACATTGAGGAATCGCTGAGAAAACGCTGAGGAAACGCTGAAAAAACATTGAGGAAATGCTGAGGAAACATTGAGGAAACGCTGAGGAAACGCTGAGGAAACGTTGAGGAAACGCTGAGGAAAGGCTGAGGAAACGTTGAGGAAACGCTGAAGAAACATTGAGGAAATGCTGAGAAAACATTGAGGAAATGCTGAGGAAACATTGAGGAAATGCTGAAGAAACAATGAGGAAACACTGAGGAAACATTGAGGAAACATTGAGGAAAAGCTGAGAAAACGCTGAGGAAACAGAATAACGTTGTTTTTAATGAAAATTAATGAATGAAGTTGCCAGGGAGATGAAGTCTGGGCGTCCTGCTAAGGATGTTAGCCAGCAACCAATAAGCTATAGAAGATGGATGATATTGACTATTGTTAGTTGGACTATATTCAAATAAAATGTGAATATATTTGACATTAAATCTTGTTTACTTGTTTGTTTATGTCTATCATTAATTTATAGACGATCCACTGACAATAAACAACAGGAATGTATGAAAGCTCAGCTGTACTGGTTGAATTATTATTATTGGTTCTAAATGAACCAATATTATCTGGTATTAAAATGAATAGATCTACTGTACCTGTCCCAGCCTCCAGCTGCTCTCTCCTCTACTCTTCACACAGCTGTCCAGATGCATGGAGGCCCCTGAGCCAAACGACTTGGTCTGTAGACAGAGGCCGGACCCCATGTTACGGATCTGGAACACACACACACAACACACACACACACACACACACCACACACACCACACACACCACACACACCACACACACCACACACACACACACACACCACACACACCACACACACCACACACACACACACACACACACACACACACACACACACAATAAGACAGAGATTGTTTACAATCATGGGTGGACTGGACATCTGGCCATCTTTGTACCGGTGGGCCGTCAACCCAACGTGATCCAGTCCCTTTTTTTTAACGAGAAAGTGAAGGCAGACATGGTACAGGTAGCAAAAAATCCTCCAACAGTGGCAAGAAAAAGAGTGAACAGTGACTAAAATGAGCCAAAAAATGGTCAAATAAAGAGGAAACAGGTGGTTTATAACAGTAATAAAGAGCTTAAATGAAGAAATGTTGCAAACAATAATGGAAAAGGGCAAAAATGTGGTGCAAAAACAGGCAAAATGTAGGAAAAAAGAAAACAAGTGTTATTCATTAGCCAGAAGTTAGCTTATTTGGATGAAAAGTGACTAAAAATATTAAAAGATAAAAGTGTCAAAATTAACTTGTAAAAATGCACAAAAAATAGAAAAACGGGGCAATTATTAGCAAAAGGAGCTAAAGTATCAACATTTTTTGAAAAGGGGCAAAATAGGCAAATAAAAAGGTAAGTTCCTGGTTGTGACCCACCTCCCCCCAGGCAGCAGCAGGGGGCTCCACTGGAGGGTAGTGTTGGGGCAGGTCCCAGGCCACCTCGCTCATGAACCACTTGAAGTTCTTACAGCCGAGTCGGTTCCTCAGCTCCTTCTGAGCCGTCACGTCTCCCGCTGACAGGTGGCGGTACTCGGGACGACGCTGGTACACGTACTCTGCGTACTCGTCCATCCACACCTCAGCCACGCGCTTCAGGTTCTGCAGGGAGAAGCAATCGCACACAGACAAGGATCAGTTAGGTTCTGCACACAGTTCACACGCTTTAATCTGAAAACCTCTAAATGCCTCACATGCTTCAGGGTTTAAACATCGCATTGAAGACAATATATCAGCACATAATCTATATATACACATATATATCTATATAGATATAGATTTATACGATATATCCTAATATATAAACGTAGATATCCTCAATTATGATAATATATCATGATATGAGGATTTATTCTCATATATCCTGCTGTACCACGCTATATCACAATATATCCTGATATCTGTGCAATAATGTAATATATTTTTACAAGTTGTACATGTAAAACATAATAAGATCATATTTAAAACTGCAGCTGAAACAGTTCTTAAGAAATTGAGGCTGGTGTCAAATTACAATCAGCAATGAGAGTCTGTTTAATCTGCTCTGTGTTCAGTCTGATGATCATCATCATCATCATCATCATCATCATCATCATCATCAGAGTGTGTCAGAGCCTTAGCAGGCGAGTGATTGGGTTAAAAACCCACAAGAACAGGCTGTGTTTCATCTCTGTTAAAGTGCATTTATGAACAGATCTATTGTGTTTATGTCTGTGACAAATGTCAGGACAACTAAATATATGAAACATGTGATGGTTTCACTGGTTAATATTAAACTAGCCTCACCTTCCCCAGACTCACTCCTCCAGGGACTTTATAGGGGACGTACTTCCTGTAGATGTGACCCACCCTGGAGCAGGGGATGTCCTCCATCCTCCCCCCACACATCCACACCTACACACACACACACACACACACACACACACACACAAAGAATGAGTGAACAACACAATCTGTCCACAACAGCAGAGAAAAACTAGATGAAAAACACACATGGCAGCGATGGATAAATGTGTGTGTGTCACTTTAAGGTCAGCGTGGAAACAACACCGAGGACCAATCAGAGCACACGACCGCTGGGCAGCAGTCCTGACTCTCTTTGATGCCTATTTGTGGTTTTTGTGTGTTCTTGGTGTCTTCATGTTTATTTTTGTGTATTTTTGTATTTCATCGATTTGTTTGTTTTTGGTTTTTTTTGTCATTGCTTTGAGCATTTTTTGTTTCACTGTTTGTGTCATTTTGTGTTGTAGTTTGTGTGTTTTTGTGCATCTCAGGTATGTGAGTATTTTTGTAAACGATTTATTTGTTTTTGTTGTCATTTTGTGTATTTTTTTTATTGTTTTCTGATTTATTTTTTGGAGTGATTTTATACGTGTGTGGGAAAACTTAGTGTTTTTTGTTGCCATTTTGTGTATTTCTGTTATTGATTTGTACGTTTTTGTCGTCGTTTTGTAGGTTTTTGGAGTAACTATTGTTTTTTTATTTTTATTTTGTGTGTTCTCGTTGTAATTTTATTTTACTTTAATAATAAAAGCCATCCTTTCAAAATAAAAGTGAAATGAAAGTGTAGCTAAGAGCTGACCCACATTAAGGAAAGGAAGCGTTTGTTTGTCTCACCTTAAAGGAGATCTCGTACTGTTCACCTCCCAAATCTCCAGCCCGGTGTCGTAGCCCCCCAACTCCCAAAACCACTTCCTGTCCACAGCGAACAGTCCTCCTGCCATCACAGGTGACCTGAGGAACACACACACACACACACACACACACACACACACACACACACACACACACACACACACACACACACACACACACACACACACACACACACACAGAGGATTGGCTCTGAAAACTGCTCATTTGTACACAGACGAGCTCACTCACACGTGCTGTCCCTCAGACTCTAATCCAGTCACTATGGTAACATCGACAGCAGACATAATGAACACTGGGATTATTACAGCAGAATTCTACATTATTGTTAATAAATATTCCTCATCACAAACTAAACAGATAGTTTGTTTATATAGAATAATAATAATAATAATAGATCAATTGTTCTGTCAGAGTGAAATAATGTGCCTCCAACATGCTCCTCTGACCTACTGTGACCTGCTTCAAGCTCTGCTCTGAGCTCCTCACTCAGTGATAAGTGGAAGTCAAAGAAAGAAGGAAACGACTCATGAATATTCCAGCTCACATTTAGGATCTAATTAAAGTTCACGCTGAGATCCTCCATCATTCTGCATGATGAAGGTCAGAGATGGAGCTGAAGGATGAAACGCTTCCATTACAATAGGAACACACTGCTGCTGCTGGGAATTCATCCATCCATTCATCCATCCATTCATTCATCCATCCATTCATTAATGGGAGGGACTGGGTGCTGCTGATATTCCCAGTAAACGAGAACCTCATCAGCTTTCATACGGGAAGAGTAGGATGTTCATGTTAGAAAACAACTAAAACACACAAAATGACATAAAAACAATGCAAACAACAGCAAAAATTCACCAACAAATACATAAAAAATCCTAAAAATACACAAAATAACTCAAAAACACAAAAAACAACATTAAAAATAAGAGGATGTGAAACCGAGTGGTTTCCTGATGAAAGGGTTAACCCCGCCCCTCACTCACTCAAAGGGTTCGCTGGGGTCGGGGTTCTGCAGCCGTTGGGGGATGGGGATGCGTTTGTAGTACATCTCCCAGTCGAAGGCGCCGCGCATGGCGTCGCCCGCCTGCGTCTCGTAGCCAAAGTTGTCGTGGTCAATGACGTCAATCATCGGACACACGATGGTCTTCCTGTTCTGAGCGATACGGTCTGAAACACGATAGATGCCATAAACTCCACATAATTCATCCTTTTATCATCTTTTTTTTTAATCAGTCCTGCACAGCTAGCTTAGCTTAGCTTAGCATGTAGTTCAAAGAGCAGCATGACTTTGAACATTTAAAGTCAAATAAAGGAGAGAGTTTAACATGTGAGGATAGTTAATTTCATTACAAATAAAAAAAATACTTTCAATGCTACAATGCTAATTATGTTAGCCAGACAGAATTCCTATTACATGTTAGCATTAAGCTATCAAACACTTTGTTAAAAGTTACTATAGTTTGTAACATTACTTACTCATTTACGTGTTTATAAGAAAAATGATCATTCCATTAGCCTGTCTATGAGATTTCCTATTGTATGTTAGCATTAAGCTAACACCATGCTTTAACTGTTGTTAAATGTTTTATAGTAACTAAGGAAATAACAGTGTTTTATGCATAGCAGCAAACCCAACACGCTGAGATAGCGTAACGTGGTGCGATGTGATTGGTCAGACCGTGTCCTCACCCAGCAGGGGGGGCAGCCAGTTCACGTTAGCTTCACAATGCGAGTCCAGGAAGGCGATGACGTCGCCTTTAGCCACCGTCGCTCCCAGCAGCCGCGTCCTGATAAGCCCCTCCCTCTTTTTATTCCTCAGGATTCGCACCTTCAGCAGCCGAGCCATGTACTCCTCCAGCGCCCCCTTCAGGTGCTCTGTGAACACAATTAAAGCACCAGGGGGCGCCGTTTACGACCCACTGAGACTCAGAAGAAGAAAGTCAGAGTAACCAAAGGCTTGTATTTTAAACCAATACAGCGCCACCTAGTGTTCAAAATCTGTTTGTAATAAAAATCTGAATGAATTATAAATATTTTGGGATTTTTATGATGATAAATTATTAAGACACAAAATACACTTAATAATATTTAAGGATAACAAAATATTTCCAATGAATCTTTAATTATCTTTAGATTTCTTGTTGTGTATTAATTAATATATTTATAAATATTGTTCTATGTATATTCAGTATTATTATTATTATTCTGATAAAGACTGAAGGAACATCAGTGTGGTTTCTCTCCAGGCTCCGTGTGACCTCTTCCTGTTTTTACTGCAGGTCGTTAATGAGGCTTCCTCTGAGGAAGGGGGCGGGGCTTCACCTTCACAGCGCCGCCATAAATCAGCCCATTAGCTCAACATCAGCAGAGCGATGGAGGGCGGCCACCTCCCCACGGAGAGCAGGTGAGGGGCCGGGGGGTCGGCCGCTCTAATCACCGCTCCTTAATTCATCCAGCATTCATTAGAGCTCCGCCCCTCAGAGGTCATCCATCACACACACACACACACACACTCTGAGGAACAAATACATAAAAACGCACATTTTTTGGACGAGCTTTTCACTAAATTGTGACTTTAAAATAAATCCATGAAATCTGTTTCAAAGCTTCTTCAAATAAACAAAGATCTGTTATTATCTGTCAACAAAGTAACACGAACTGGTTTTTCTGGTGGTTTTAAACTGGTTTTATTTTGGTTTTCCTGTGGTTTTGTGCCGTGGGCCGTATGTCGGACCCTCCCGTCCTACACGCTCTGAGATGTGATGACAGATGGCGAGCCCAGAGGAGGTGGATAGTGAAGCTAACCTTCATAGCAGCACCAACATCCTCCTGTGCAGAGCGAGCTGAAGGTTCTCAGCACGAAGCCAAATATTAAATTACAGAGTGTGGATCCCTCAGGAGGAGTCACAGATTAATTATATACAGAAAAAAATAAAATAAAAAAATGTGACCAAAAATCAGAAAATGTGGCCTTTTAAAATCCTTCTAAGCTAGCCAAACTTCTGGGGCTGGTGGCTACATGCTAAGCTAGCCAAACTTCTGGGGCTGGTGGCTACATGCTAAGCTAGCCAAACTTCTGGGGCTGGTGGCTACATGCTAAGCTAGCCAAACTTCTGGGGCTGGTGGCTACATGCTAAGCTAGCCAAACTTCTGGGGCTGGTGGCTACATGCTAAGCTAGCCAAACTTCTGGGGCTGGTGGCTACATGCTAAGCTAGCCAAACTTCTGGGGCTGGTGGCTACATGCTAAGCTAGCCAAACTTCTGGGTCTGGTGGCTACATGCTAAGCTAGCCAAACTTCTGGGGCTGGTGGCTACATGCTAAGCTAGCCAAACTTCTGGGGCTGGTGGCTACATGCTAAGCTAGCCAAACTTCTGAGGCTGGTGGCTACATGCTAAGCTAGCCAAACTTCTGGGGCTGGTGGCTACATGCTAAGCTAGCCAAACTTCTGGGGCTGGTGGCTACATGCTAAGCTAGCCAAACTTCTGGGGCTGGTGGCTACATGCTAAGCTAGCCAAACTTCTGGGGCTGGTGGCTACATGCTAAGCTAGCCAAACTTCTGGGTCTGGTGGCTACATGCTAAGCTAGCCAAACTTCTGGGGCTGGTGGCTACATGCTAAGCTAGCCAAACTTCTGGGGCTGGTGGCTACATGCTAAGCTAGCCAAACTTCTGAGGCTGGTGGCTACATGCTAAGCTAGCCAAACTTCTGGGGCTGGTGGCTACATGCTAAGCTAACCAAACTTCTGAGGCTGGTGGCTACATGCTAAGCTAACCAAACTTCTGGGATTGGTGGCTCCATGCTAAGCTAACCAAACTTCTGGGACTGGTTGCTCCATGCTAAGCTAACCAAACACAGTCACGTCTTGGTCGTCTCGGGATGAAAAACTCTCAGACAACCAAACAATTCTCACCATCAACAACTTCTTCTACAGCTCAAACACAAGCAGCACATCTCATCAGGCTATAAGAGGTCACCGTGTGTGTCTGTGTGTGTGTGTGTGTGTGTGTGTGTGTGTGTACCTTTGTCGCTAAAGTCGTCCACCAGGATGATCTCTGCGATGAGTGATGGTGGTGAGCGGTTGATGACGCTGTGGACGGTCCTGAGCAGAGACGACCAGCCCTCGTTGTGGAAGGGAATGATGACGCTGCAGTTTGGAAGCTGCTCCGCGTACACTTTGGTCTTACAGCTGCAACACACGCACACGCACGCACACACACACACAGTTACTTTTGCAGGTTAGCATTACTTTAGCTTGTTAGCGTTACTTTAACACGTTAGCGTTACTTTAGTGCATTCTTTCAGTGCGTTAGCGTTACTTTTGCACGTTAGCGTTACTTTAGCACGTTAGCGTTACTTAAGCAAGGTTAGCGTTACTTAAGCACGTTAGCGTTACTTTAGCACGTTAGCGTTACTATAGCACGTTAGCGTTACTTTAGCACGTTAGCGTTACTTTAGCACGTTAGTGCATTAGCGTTACTTTAGTGCATTAGCGTTACTTTAGCATGTTGTTCAGTGTGGATGTCTCACTTCTCAGAAGAAGGTTGGACTCACTTTGGGTTCCTGATGTCGGGGACGGAGCGGTTGAGGGAAATTTGGTCGCTGACGAAAATGTTGAATCCGTTCTCTCTGTAGGCCTGGTCCACACGGTCAGCGTCCGTCAGAGGAAACGCCTTCCCCTGCTCGCCATTTCCTGTGGGACGGGAACACACACCTGGTACTTCATCACTTTACCACTGCCACCGCACAGTCCTCTGTCTGATTATTAAACTTTTATTTAGTTTTTCATTGTTTATTTTGAAGCTATTTGCCTTATTTTATCGTATCGTTCTTTCTATTATACATCATTAAATGACGTGGCAGTCATAGTTTGACGTACCCAATCGAGCTGCGTCTCGTTGGATGGCTGCGTAGTCATGCCAGTCCTTGTTCCGCCCCTTTCCCACCTCCTCTTTCTCCATCCTGTTCAATCTCTGAGGAAACACAGAGCAGAGAGAAGCTCAGTGATTGGACAAAGACTAAAACCTAAAAAAAACTAGTACACTTCAATTAAAAATTAAAGAAATAAAATAATGAATAATAATAATAATAACAACTAGGGATGTAAAGATTAATCGTATGGCAGTTAAAAATCGATTAATATGTGTCACGGTTCATATCGATGCTCTTTTTTTTAAACAGCAGAGGGCGTTATCTATTTATCCTTCTCTTGTTTGAACTACGTCACTCAGACGTGACGTGAGCGTTGGTGCCAGGCATGGCCGGCCCAGCCTATACTCAGACTAAACGGCTGATTAGGGCCCCCAACCTGGCAACCCCGCTTGCATGTTACTGGTACTGCTGTGCATTGCGTGCATCAAAACTACAGGGTGCATTTCCAGGAATCTAACCAGCCATGCATTTGTTTGTAATTACAAACAGTCAACCTAGAGAGTGACGTTGGACCTGACTTTGCCATGATTGGTCAGCTCATTGTAAACAAGTAGTGGAAGAAAATACCTGAAACAAACAACAGCACTCATCATGTCAAAGATAAGTTATCCGTCCAGAAGCGTAGGTGGCGGACGGAATCGCCTACTACTCTTAAACATGTTCATAAATTATTCCTTACCCCTGTGAGAGAATCGTATCGTGAGTTGAGTGAATCATTACATCCCTAATAATAAGCAAGAAAAATCTATGAAAAAAATGCATATTAATAATGATTATAAATAAGAAATCAGTCCAAACAAAATAACTTCAATTAATAATAATGAGCAAATAAATTATGAATGAGAAGTTAATTAAGTTTTTTACACACACACACACACACACACACACACGCACGCACACAGTTCAGGTTTAACCACTTTGTTCTGACATACGTGGACCTCCAGTGTTGTCAAGAAAAGTGTGTGTGTGTGTGTGTGTGTATGTGTGTGTGTGTGTCACACTCATTAATGTGTGAATAATAAAGTAAATACAGGTGTGGTTTAAGCCACGCCTCTGTTTGTGTGTTAAAGGTGAACTTTATATTTAAGATTAAGATTAAATCGGGGCTTTCGCCTTTAATTGGCCATGTATTGTTATTACATTAATGGAATTTGTCCTCTACATTTAACCCATCCCTGAAGAGCAGTGAGCAGCCATTTTGCGGCACCTGGGGAGCAGTTCGGGGTTAAGGGACTTGCTCAAGATCCCACAGTTATGGCCCAGGTGAGGCTTGAACAGGCAACCCTCCGATTACAAGCCCAGCGTCCTTAACCACTAGGCCACCACTCCCCTTTATAATAATAATGATCCACCCAGTGTGTCAACATCAAATAAAGTTACTCAGTAATTCATAATAATCTCACAGATTACACGTGTTTCACATCAGAGCTGCTTTAATTCCTGAAATCCTTCAATGTGCCACTCCTCCTTAGTGCACGTGTGCGTGCGCGCTCTTTGCATGTATTTTCAGTTCATGTTCTAATCAAAATCAATTACATCATTATAATTTTTACCTAAAAATGAACATCATAAAACCCATATTTACTTGTTAATTTTTCAATTCCTCTTATTTTTTGTTGGAAAAACACTTTCTGTATTAGCATTTAGAATTTTGAGTTAAGAAAAATGTGAGTCGAGTGTATTATTATAAGTTGTTAAATAATACACTTTTATTAGTGAACTAGACCTGTGTGTTTACAACATAAATCTTAAATTGTGAATGACACCATGACAGGCTGGCTCCTCCCACTGCCTTTATATGTTTTATGAATGCTACCACTCTGACTCTGAAACGCATTATTTATCTTTTATATTCTCACTGAACTTTAT
>NC_041057.1:811004-836800 GCF_900634775.1 Gouania willdenowi | reverse complement strand
GCCCTGAGCCAAACGACTTGTCTGTAGACAGAGGCCGGACCCCATGTTACGGATCTGGAACACACACACACACACACACACACACACACACACACACGCACACACACACACACACCACACACACACACACACACACACACACACACACCACACACACCACACACACCACACACACACACACACACACACACACACACACACACAATAAGACAGAGATTGTTTACAATCATGGGTGGACTGGACATCTGGCCATCTTTGTACCGGTGGGCCGTCAACCCAACGTGATCCAGTCCCTTTTTTTTAACGAGAAAGTGAAGGCAGACATGGTACAGGTAGCAAAAAATCCTCCAACAGTGGCAAGAAAAAGAGTGAACAGTGACTAAAATGAGCCAAAAATGGTCAAATAAAGAGGAAACAGGTGGTTTATAACAGTAATAAAGAGCTTAAATGAAGAAATGTTGCAAACAATAATGGAAAAGGGCAAAAATGTGGTGCAAAAACAGGCAAAATGTAGGAAAAAAGAAAACAAGTGTTATTCATTAGCCAGAAGTTAGCTTATTTGGATGAAAAGTGACTAAAAATATTAAAAGATAAAAGTGTCAAAATTAACTTGTAAAAATGCACAAAAAATAGAAAAACGGGGCAATTATTAGCAAAAGGAGCTAAAGTATCAACATTTTTGAAAAGGGGCAAAATAGGCAAATAAAAAGGTAAGTTCCTGGTTGTGACCCACCTCCCCCCAGGCAGCAGCAGGGGGCTCCACTGGAGGGTAGTGTTGGGGCAGGTCCCAGGCCACCTCGCTCATGAACCACTTGAAGTTCTTACAGCCGAGTCGGTTCCTCAGCTCCTTCTGAGCCGTCACGTCTCCCGCTGACAGGTGGCGGTACTCGGGACGACGCTGGTACACGTACTCTGCGTACTCGTCCATCCACACCTCAGCCACGCGCTTCAGGTTCTGCAGGGAGAAGCAATCGCACACAGACAAGGATCAGTTAGGTTCTGCACACAGTTCACACGCTTTAATCTGAAAACCTCTAAATGCCTCACATGCTTCAGGGTTTAAACATCGCATTGAAGACAATATATCAGCACATAATCTATATATACACATATATATCTATATAGATATAGATTTATACGATATATCCTAATATATAAACGTAGATATCCTCAATTATGATAATATATCATGATATGAGGATTTATTCTCATATATCCTGCTGTACCACGCTATATCACAATATATCCTGATATCTGTGCAATAATGTAATATATTTTTACAAGTTGTACATGTAAAACATAATAAGATCATATTTAAAACTGCAGCTGAAACAGTTCTTAAGAAATTGAGGCTGGTGTCAAATTACAATCAGCAATGAGAGTCTGTTTAATCTGCTCTGTGTTCAGTCTGATGATCATCATCATCATCATCATCATCATCATCATCATCATCAGAGTGTGTCAGAGCCTTAGCAGGCGAGTGATTGGGTTAAAAACCCACAAGAACAGGCTGTGTTTCATCTCTGTTAAAGTGCATTTATGAACAGATCTATTGTGTTTATGTCTGTGACAAATGTCAGGACAACTAAATATATGAAACATGTGATGGTTTCACTGGTTAATATTAAACTAGCCTCACCTTCCCCAGACTCACTCCTCCAGGGACTTTATAGGGGACGTACTTCCTGTAGATGTGACCCACCCTGGAGCAGGGGATGTCCTCCATCCTCCCCCCACACATCCACACCTACACACACACACACACACACACACACACACACAAAGAATGAGTGAACAACACAATCTGTCCACAACAGCAGAGAAAAACTAGATGAAAAACACACATGGCAGCGATGGATAAATGTGTGTGTGTCACTTTAAGGTCAGCGTGGAAACAACACCGAGGACCAATCAGAGCACACGACCGCTGGGCAGCAGTCCTGACTCTCTTTGATGCCTATTGTGGTTTTTGTGTGTTCTTGGTGTCTTCATGTTTATTTTGTGTATTTTTGTATTTCATCGATTTGTTTGTTTTTGGTTTTTTTTGTCATTGCTTTTGAGCATTTTTTGTTTCACTGTTTGTGTCATTTTGTGTTGTAGTTTGTGTGTTTTTGTGCATCTCAGGTATGTGAGTATTTTTGTAAACGATTTATTTGTTTTGTTGTCATTTTGTGTATTTTTTTTATTGTTTTCTGATTTATTTTTTGGAGTGATTTTATACGTGTGTGGGAAAACTTAGTGTTTTTTGTTGCCATTTTGTGTATTTCTGTTATTGATTTGTACGTTTTTGTCGTCGTTTTGTAGGTTTTTGGAGTAACTATTGTTTTTTTATTTTTATTTTGTGTGTTCTCGTTGTAATTTTATTTTACTTTAATAATAAAAGCCATCCTTTCAAAATAAAAGTGAAATGAAAGTGTAGCTAAGAGCTGACCCACATTAAGGAAAGGAAGCGTTTGTTTGTCTCACCTTAAAGGAGATCTCGTACTGTTCACCTCCCCAAATCTCCAGCCCGGTGTCGTAGCCCCCCAACTCCCAAAACCACTTCCTGTCCACAGCGAACAGTCCTCCTGCCATCACAGGTGACCTGAGGAACACACACACACACACACACACACACACACACACACACACACACACACACACACACACACACACACACACACACACACACACACACACAGAGGATTGGCTCTGAAAACTGCTCATTTGTACACAGACGAGCTCACTCACACGTGCTGTCCCTCAGACTCTAATCCAGTCACTATGGTAACATCGACAGCAGACATAATGAACACTGGGATTATTACAGCAGAATTCTACATTATTGTTAATAAATATTCCTCATCACAAACTAAACAGATAGTTTGTTTATATAGAATAATAATAATAATAATAGATCAATTGTTCTGTCAGAGTGAAATAATGTGCCTCCAACATGCTCCTCTGACCTACTGTGACCTGCTTCAAGCTCTGCTCTGAGCTCCTCACTCAGTGATAAGTGGAAGTCAAAGAAAGAAGGAAACGACTCATGAATATTCCAGCTCACATTTAGGATCTAATTAAAGTTCACGCTGAGATCCTCCATCATTCTGCATGATGAAGGTCAGAGATGGAGCTGAAGGATGAAACGCTTCCATTACAATAGGAACACACTGCTGCTGCTGGGAATTCATCCATCCATTCATCCATCCATTCATTCATCCATCCATTCATTAATGGGAGGGACTGGGTGCTGCTGATATTCCCAGTAAACGAGAACCTCATCAGCTTTCATACGGGAAGAGTAGGATGTTCATGTTAGAAAACAACTAAAACACACAAAATGACATAAAAACAATGCAAACAACAGCAAAAATTCACCAACAAATACATAAAAATCCTAAAAATACACAAAATAACTCAAAAACACAAAAAACAACATTAAAAATAAGAGGATGTGAAACCGAGTGGTTTCCTGATGAAAGGGTTAACCCCGCCCCTCACTCACTCAAAGGGTTCGCTGGGGTCGGGGTTCTGCAGCCGTTGGGGGATGGGGATGCGTTTGTAGTACATCTCCCAGTCGAAGGCGCCGCGCATGGCGTCGCCCGCCTGCGTCTCGTAGCCAAAGTTGTCGTGGTCAATGACGTCAATCATCGGACACACGATGGTCTTCCTGTTCTGAGCGATACGGTCTGAAACACGATAGATGCCATAAACTCCACATAATTCATCCTTTTATCATCTTTTTTTTTAATCAGTCCTGCACAGCTAGCTTAGCTTAGCTTAGCATGTAGTTCAAAGAGCAGCATGACTTTGAACATTTAAAGTCAAATAAAGGAGAGAGTTTAACATGTGAGGATAGTTAATTTCATTACAAATAAAAAAAATACTTTCAATGCTACAATGCTAATTATGTTAGCCAGACAGAATTCCTATTACATGTTAGCATTAAGCTATCAAACACTTTGTTAAAAGTTACTATAGTTTGTAACATTACTTACTCATTTACGTGTTTATAAGAAAAATGATCATTCCATTAGCCTGTCTATGAGATTTCCTATTGTATGTTAGCATTAAGCTAACACCATGCTTTAACTGTTGTTAAATGTTTTATAGTAACTAAGGAAATAACAGTGTTTTATGCATAGCAGCAAACCCAACACGCTGAGATAGCGTAACGTGGTGCGATGTGATTGGTCAGACCGTGTCCTCACCCAGCAGGGGGGGCAGCCAGTTCACGTTAGCTTCACAATGCGAGTCCAGGAAGGCGATGACGTCGCCTTTAGCCACCGTCGCTCCCAGCAGCCGCGTCCTGATAAGCCCCTCCCTCTTTTTATTCCTCAGGATTCGCACCTTCAGCAGCCGAGCCATGTACTCCTCCAGCGCCCCCTTCAGGTGCTCTGTGAACACAATTAAAGCACCAGGGGGCGCCGTTTACGACCCACTGAGACTCAGAAGAAGAAAGTCAGAGTAACCAAAGGCTTGTATTTTAAACCAATACAGCGCCACCTAGTGTTCAAAATCTGTTTGTAATAAAAATCTGAATGAATTATAAATATTTTGGGATTTTTATGATGATAAATTATTAAGACACAAAATACACTTAATAATATTTAAGGATAACAAAATATTTCCAATGAATCTTTAATTATCTTTAGATTTCTTGTTGTGTATTAATTAATATATTTATAAATATTGTTCTATGTATATTCAGTATTATTATTATTATTCTGATAAAGACTGAAGGAACATCAGTGTGGTTTCTCTCCAGGCTCCGTGTGACCTCTTCCTGTTTTTACTGCAGGTCGTTAATGAGGCTTCCTCTGAGGAAGGGGGCGGGGCTTCACCTTCACAGCGCCGCCATAAATCAGCCCATTAGCTCAACATCAGCAGAGCGATGGAGGGCGGCCACCTCCCCACGGAGAGCAGGTGAGGGGCCGGGGGGTCGGCCGCTCTAATCACCGCTCCTTAATTCATCCAGCATTCATTAGAGCTCCGCCCCTCAGAGGTCATCCATCACACACACACACACACACACTCTGAGGAACAAATACATAAAAACGCACATTTTTTGGACGAGCTTTTCACTAAATTGTGACTTTAAAATAAATCCATGAAATCTGTTTCAAAGCTTCTTCAAATAAACAAAGATCTGTTATTATCTGTCAACAAAGTAACACGAACTGGTTTTTCTGGTGGTTTTTAAACTGGTTTTATTTTGGTTTTCCTGTGGTTTTGTGCCGTGGGCCGTAGTCGGACCCTCCCGTCCTACACGCTCTGAGATGTGATGACAGATGGCGAGCCCAGAGGAGGTGGATAGTGAAGCTAACCTTCATAGCAGCACCAACATCCTCCTGTGCAGAGCGAGCTGAAGGTTCTCAGCACGAAGCCAAATATTAAATTACAGAGTGTGGATCCCTCAGGAGGAGTCACAGATTAATTATATACAGAAAAAAATAAAATAAAAAAATGTGACCAAAAAATCAGAAAATGTGGCCTTTTTAAAATCCTTCTAAGCTAGCCAAACTTCTGGGGCTGGTGGCTACATGCTAAGCTAGCCAAACTTCTGGGGCTGGTGGCTACATGCTAAGCTAGCCAAACTTCTGGGGCTGGTGGCTACATGCTAAGCTAGCCAAACTTCTGGGGCTGGTGGCTACATGCTAAGCTAGCCAAACTTCTGGGGCTGGTGGCTACATGCTAAGCTAGCCAAACTTCTGGGGCTGGTGGCTACATGCTAAGCTAGCCAAACTTCTGGGGCTGGTGGCTACATGCTAAGCTAGCCAAACTTCTGGGTCTGGTGGCTACATGCTAAGCTAGCCAAACTTCTGGGGCTGGTGGCTACATGCTAAGCTAGCCAAACTTCTGGGGCTGGTGGCTACATGCTAAGCTAGCCAAACTTCTGAGGCTGGTGGCTACATGCTAAGCTAGCCAAACTTCTGGGGCTGGTGGCTACATGCTAAGCTAGCCAAACTTCTGGGGCTGGTGGCTACATGCTAAGCTAGCCAAACTTCTGGGGCTGGTGGCTACATGCTAAGCTAGCCAAACTTCTGGGGCTGGTGGCTACATGCTAAGCTAGCCAAACTTCTGGGTCTGGTGGCTACATGCTAAGCTAGCCAAACTTCTGGGGCTGGTGGCTACATGCTAAGCTAGCCAAACTTCTGGGGCTGGTGGCTACATGCTAAGCTAGCCAAACTTCTGGGGCTGGTGGCTACATGCTAAGCTAGCCAAACTTCTGGGGCTGGTGGCTACATGCTAAGCTAACCAAACTTCTGAGGCTGGTGGCTACATGCTAAGCTAACCAAACTTCTGGGATTGGTGGCTCCATGCTAAGCTAACCAAACTTCTGGGACTGGTTGCTCCATGCTAAGCTAACCAAACACAGTCACGTCTTGGTCGTCTCGGGATGAAAAACTCTCAGACAACCAAACAATTCTCACCATCAACAACTTCTTCTACAGCTCAAACACAAGCAGCACATCTCATCAGGCTATAAGAGGTCACCGTGTGTGTCTGTGTGTGTGTGTGTGTGTGTGTGTGTGTGTGTACCTTTGTCGCTAAAGTCGTCCACCAGGATGATCTCTGCGATGAGTGATGGTGGTGAGCGGTTGATGACGCTGTGGACGGTCCTGAGCAGAGACGACCAGCCCTCGTTGTGGAAGGGAATGATGACGCTGCAGTTTGGAAGCTGCTCCGCGTACACTTTGGTCTTACAGCTGCAACACACGCACACGCACGCACACACACACACAGTTACTTTTGCAGGTTAGCATTACTTTAGCTTGTTAGCGTTACTTTAACACGTTAGCGTTACTTTAGTGCATTCTTTCAGTGCGTTAGCGTTACTTTTGCACGTTAGCGTTACTTTAGCACGTTAGCGTTACTTAAGCAAGGTTAGCGTTACTTAAGCACGTTAGCGTTACTTTAGCACGTTAGCGTTACTATAGCACGTTAGCGTTACTTTAGCACGTTAGCGTTACTTTAGCACGTTAGTGCATTAGCGTTACTTTAGTGCATTAGCGTTACTTTAGCATGTTGTTCAGTGTGGATGTCTCACTTCTCAGAAGAAGGTTGGACTCACTTTGGGTTCCTGATGTCGGGGACGGAGCGGTTGAGGGAAATTTGGTCGCTGACGAAAATGTTGAATCCGTTCTCTCTGTAGGCCTGGTCCACACGGTCAGCGTCCGTCAGAGGAAACGCCTTCCCCTGCTCGCCATTTCCTGTGGGACGGGAACACACACCTGGTACTTCATCACTTTACCACTGCCACCGCACAGTCCTCTGTCTGATTATTAAACTTTTATTTAGTTTTTCATTGTTTATTTTGAAGCTATTTGCCTTATTTTATCGTATCGTTCTTTCTATTATACATCATTAAATGACGTGGCAGTCATAGTTTGACGTACCCAATCGAGCTGCGTCTCGTTGGATGGCTGCGTAGTCATGCCAGTCCTTGTTCCGCCCCTTTCCCACCTCCTCTTTCTCCATCCTGTTCAATCTCTGAGGAAACACAGAGCAGAGAGAAGCTCAGTGATTGGACAAAGACTAAAACCTAAAAAAAACTAGTACACTTCAATTAAAAAATTAAAGAAATAAAATAATGAATAATAATAATAATAACAACTAGGGATGTAAAGATTAATCGTATGGCAGTTAAAAATCGATTAATATGTGTCACGGTTCATATCGATGCTCTTTTTTTTAAACAGCAGAGGGCGTTATCTATTTATCCTTCTCTTGTTTGAACTACGTCACTCAGACGTGACGTGAGCGTTGGTGCCAGGCATGGCCGGCCCAGCCTATACTCAGACTAAACGGCTGATTAGGGCCCCCAACCTGGCAACCCCGCTTGCATGTTACTGGTACTGCTGTGCATTGCGTGCATCAAAACTACAGGGTGCATTTCCAGGAATCTAACCAGCCATGCATTTGTTTGTAATTACAAACAGTCAACCTAGAGAGTGACGTTGGACCTGACTTTGCCATGATTGGTCAGCTCATTGTAAACAAGTAGTGGAAGAAAATACCTGAAACAAACAACAGCACTCATCATGTCAAAGATAAGTTATCCGTCCAGAAGCGTAGGTGGCGGACGGAATCGCCTACTACTCTTAAACATGTTCATAAATTATTCCTTACCCCTGTGAGAGAATCGTATCGTGAGTTGAGTGAATCATTACATCCCTAATAATAAGCAAGAAAAATCTATGAAAAAAATGCATATTAATAATGATTATAAATAAGAAATCAGTCCAAACAAAATAACTTCAATTAATAATAATGAGCAAATAAATTATGAATGAGAAGTTAATTAAGTTTTTTACACACACACACACACACACACACACACGCACGCACACAGTTCAGGTTTAACCACTTTGTTCTGACATACGTGGACCTCCAGTGTTGTCAAGAAAAGTGTGTGTGTGTGTGTGTGTGTATGTGTGTGTGTGTGTCACACTCATTAATGTGTGAATAATAAAGTAAATACAGGTGTGGTTTAAGCCACGCCTCTGTTTGTGTGTTAAAGGTGAACTTTATATTTAAGATTAAGATTAAATCGGGGCTTTCGCCTTTAATTGGCCATGTATTGTTATTACATTAATGGAATTTGTCCTCTACATTTAACCCATCCCTGAAGAGCAGTGAGCAGCCATTTTGCGGCACCTGGGGAGCAGTTCGGGGTTAAGGGACTTGCTCAAGATCCCACAGTTATGGCCCAGGTGAGGCTTGAACAGGCAACCCTCCGATTACAAGCCCAGCGTCCTTAACCACTAGGCCACCACTCCCCTTTATAATAATAATGATCCACCCAGTGTGTCAACATCAAATAAAGTTACTCAGTAATTCATAATAATCTCACAGATTACACGTGTTTCACATCAGAGCTGCTTTAATTCCTGAAATCCTTCAATGTGCCACTCCTCCTTAGTGCACGTGTGCGTGCGCGCTCTTTGCATGTATTTTCAGTTCATGTTCTAATCAAAATCAATTACATCATTATAATTTTTACCTAAAAATGAACATCATAAAACCCATATTTACTTGTTAATTTTTCAATTCCTCTTATTTTTTGTTGGAAAAACACTTTCTGTATTAGCATTTAGAATTTTGAGTTAAGAAAAATGTGAGTCGAGTGTATTATTATAAGTTGTTAAATAATACACTTTTATTAGTGAACTAGACCTGTGTGTTTACAACATAAATCTTAAATTGTGAATGACACCATGACAGGCTGGCTCCTCCCACTGCCTTTATATGTTTTATTGAATGCTACCTCTGACTCTGAACGCATTATTTATACTTTATATTCTCACTGAACTTTATTTTGGAATTTTGAGTTGAAAAGCAATAAACATATATTGCATTATTAAGGAATTCATGTTTTTTTCCATTTTAGATGTCATTTAACACGTATAAATTACTTTTAGTCAATTAATGGGGAGATAATCAATAATGAAATCGAGTCGAATCAAACTGGAAAAATTAATCTTTAGATTAATCGATGCATCAAAAAATATTCACTAGATTAATCGTTGAAAAAATAATCTTTTATCCCAGCCCTTATCAATAAATATAGTTTTGTCGCTAAAATAGAAAACTCGATATATGTTGAATATCGAAATATTGCCCAGCTCTAATCTGAACCACTTCTTCGACTATAATTATTTAAAACCAGGCCCTGAAATGACACAGAAATACCAGATGTTATTTTAAAGTTACATTTAAACACTTGAGGTGTAAGGTGAAGGGGGCGGAGCTCTCACAGTTTGACCAATCAGGAGTCAGTGTGTGGGAATGAGCCTTCATTCCACCTTCAACGTTTCCATAGCAACAATGAAGGTCATTCATTGGTTTGTGGATGGTAAGCTCCTCCCACTTCACAGATACTACTGTATAAAGCAGTGCAATGGTACAGATGTCAGTCAGGATATTCCCGTAAACACGACAGCTGTGATGTTTCCCTGGGTTTTGATGCCCCGCCCTGATGCACAGATTACATCTGGCTGATTGACCTCCTTTCTGTGCTGCTAATCTGCACAGCATCAGATTATTATTATTATCACTGCTGTGGGAACCAGAGGGCAACTCTTACACAACACTGTGCACGGTTAGCTTAGCACGTAGCGACCAGTTTCCTTCTGCCTCACCTGAACAGATACACAAGTTACAACATGTGTTGAAGGAATATGAAACTGCACAGATATAACCTGCTTCATGAAAATTAATGAAATTAGATTTTAAACTAAAAATAATTATCACAGAAAAATTACTCAAATTACTATATCAGAATATTTAAAGACACACAAAAATGATCAGAACAAAAACTGAAATAACAACATTTCCTGTTGTTCCATTGGTCTAAAAAGATGTTTCCAACCAATAAGACAAACAGATAACAAATATAAAACAGACAAAATGACTCCAACACGACAACAAAACACACAAAAACGACATAAAACGACTTTACAGAGAGAAAAAAAACAAAAACATCACTAAATGGTAACGTTACACTAAGAAAACACCAATAAAATGACAACAAAAATACACAAAATGATGATAAAATTGTAAAAAAACATCAAAAAGACAAAAAAAATACACAAAAGGACAATTAAATTACATGCATTACAAATTGTACCAAAAGCACACAAAGTGACAATTATATTTGCAATAGAAAAAAACAAAATGACAACATTACACTAAAAAACACCAATAAGTGAACAGCAAAAATGCACAAGATGATGATAAAATTGCACAAAAAACACAAAAACAAGTATAAAAAAAAAATTACATGCATTACAAAAAAAAATACCAAAAGCACACAAAATGAAAAATATACTGCAATAAAAATCCCCCCAAAAAACTAAAACGCCAACAAAAATAAACAAAATGACAATGTTACACTAAAAACTCCAAGACACAAAATGGGTGGAGCATTGATTAACTATACTATTAATGAATGATTTAATAAGACAATTCAGTGCCTTTGATCTGATGATTCCTTTGATCTGTTTCTAAAGTCGACCTCATCACTTCTGTGTAACAGAGCTTTGAAATGAAACAGCAGCTGCACAGACTTTAGAGAAAACACAATAAAACAACTAAATACACACAAAACAAATACATAGAAACAGAAAATTAAAACAATAATTCTCAGGATGATAAAAAAAACACTAAACAACACAAAAGACAATAAGATACACACAATATAACAACAAAATTACACAAAGCGACAAAAAAACACTGACTAACACACTAAAGACAACAGAAAAACACAAAAAAACCCACAAAACAACTACATAGAGACAGAAAATAGCAAGAAATATATCCAGGACGACAAAACCCCACAAAATAAAACAAACAGAAAACAACAACAAACTAACACACACACACAGAAAAAAAATACACAAAATGACAACAAAAATGAACAAGAAAAACAGAAAATAAATGACTACAAACACATGAAATGACAACAACAAAAACACACTAAACGACAACTAAACAACTGTCTCAAATAGAGCTACTTTCTCATTGTTTATATAAAAACTTTACTCTGTAACACTCTGTAACACACTGTAACACACTCCGTAACACACTATAAAGTGTTACAGTGTGTGTTACAGTGTGTGTTACAGTGTGTTATAGTGTGTTACAGTGTGTGTTACAGTGTGTGTTACAGTGTGTGTTACAGTGTGTGTTACAGTGTGTTACAGTGGGTGTTAGTGTGTGTTATCGTGTGTTACAGTGTGTGTTACAGTGTGTTACAGTGTGTTATAGTGTGTTACAGTGGGTGTTAGTGTGTGTTATCGTGTGTTACAGTGTGTGTTAGTGTGTGTTACAGTGTGTTACAGTGTGTTACAGTGTGTGTTACAGTGTGCGTTACAGTGTGCGTTACAGTGTGCGTTACAGTGTGCGTTATAGTGTGTGTTATAGTGTGTTACAGTGTGTGTTATAGTGTGTGTTATCGTGTGTGTTATAGTGTGTTACAGTGGGTGTTAGTGTGTGTTACAGTGTGTGTTAGTGTGTGTTATCGTGTGTTACAGTGTGTGTTACAGTGTGTTACAGTGGGTGTTAGTGTGTGTTATAGTGTGTTACAGTGTGTTACAGTGGGTGTTAGTGTATGTTATCGTGTGTTACAGTGTGTGTTAGTGTGTGTTACAGTGTGTTACAGTGTGCGTTACAGTGTGCGTTATAGTGTGTGTTATAGTGTGTTACAGTGTGTTACAGTGTGTGTTATAGTGTGTTACAGTGTGTTAGTGTGTGTTATCGTGTGTTACAGTGTGTGTTAGTGTGTGTTATCGTGTGTTACAGTGTGTGTTAGTGTGTGTTACAGTGTGTGTTATAGTGTGTTACAGTGTGTTAGTGTGTGTTATCGTGTGTTACAGTGTGTGTTAGTGTGTGTTATCGTGTGTTACAGTGTGTGTTAGTGTGTGTTA
Organism: Gouania willdenowi; assembly: GCF_900634775.1. Taxonomy (NCBI): domain Eukaryota; kingdom Metazoa; phylum Chordata; class Actinopteri; order Blenniiformes; family Gobiesocidae; genus Gouania; species Gouania willdenowi. The sequence continues at coordinate 824,387 of NC_041057.1, read as the reverse complement.
CAGTGTGTGTTATAGTGTGTTACAGTGGGTGTTAGTGTGTGTTATCGTGTGTTACAGTGTGTGTTAGTGTGTGTTATCGTGTGTTACAGTGTGTGTTAGTGTGTGTTACAGTGTGTGTTATAGTGTGTTACAGTGTGTTACAGTGTGTGTTACAGTGTGTGTTACAGTGTGTGTTACAGTGTGTGTTAAAGTGTGTGTTACAGTGTGTTATAGTGTGTGTTATCGTGTGTTACAGTGTGTGTTAGTGTGTGTTACAGTGTGTGTTATAGTGTGTTACAGTGTGTTACAGTGTGTGTTACAGTGTGTGTTACAGTGTGTGTTATAGTGTGTGTTATAGTGTGTGTTATAGTGTGTTACAGTGTGTGTTAAAGTGTGTGTTACAGTGTGTTATAGTGTGTGTTATCGTGTGTTACAGTGTGTGTTAGTGTGTGTTACAGTGTGTGTTATAGTGTGTTACAGTGTGTTACAGTGTGTGTTACAGTGTGTGTTACAGTGTGTGTTATAGTGTGTGTTACAGTGTGTGTTATAGTGTGTTACAGTGTGTTACAGTGTGTGTTACAGTGTGTGTTACAGTGTGTGTTATAGTGTGTGTTATAGTGTGTGTTATAGTGTGTTACAGTGTGTGTTACAGTGTGTGTTATAGTGTGTGTTACTGTGTTCACGTCTGCGTTTCTACAACATTTGAAACTCCCAACACTGCTGCAGGACACACACATGCACACGCACACACGCACGCAACCCCCCCCCCCCCCCCACCCCCTGGGCATCCGATCTTCCGTGATCGTAAGAAAATACACAAACAAGATTCTTGTTATTCTTACTTTTTAAAATGATTTTCATGATTTATATTCAAACACAGTCCAGGTCAAATCTGAGTGAAAAAAGCCTCTCATGCATGTTTTGGTATCATGTGACACATCAGCGTCCACAAGCAGCAGCTGATCGCTAACACACGTTAGCCTCCATACGCATACAGAGCAGCTTCTGCACGCGCTCAGTAACACCCGAGTCAACGCCCGCCTTGTGCAGCGATCCAGAGGAGAAACAATCGACTCTTTCACACCAACAATCAGCTCCGTAGGGTTTATAGGAGCTTCAACAGGAAATCACATCCAGCAGCAACAGGAAGGAACCAGGAAGTCATTCATTGGTCAACACATCATCATCATCATCATCACTTTCACACCCAGACAAGCTCAACAGACAAGGTCAGAGTAGGTCACTTTGTCTCCATCACTGAGATGTTACTGTTACACACCAGCAACACCAAGAACGACCAACGCACAAACATAACCACAAAACACAAAAAGAAAGTTAAATAGTTATAAATCAGACCAAAAATACACAAGCATTTAAAACAAAAAGAGAAACAAGAAGACAGTCATCAACATCCCCCGCCAGTGCATATAAACGTGACAACATGTAAGATTCTAGCAAACAATAGCTGCTACTGAAGCAATAGGAAGATAAAGATCTGACCTGTGAAGAAACACAAATGTATCCATGCAAAGACAATTAATGATAGTGACTCAGCAGAAGTCCTACACATTGTTTGGTGTAGCAAAATTATTTTTAGAACTTTTGATCAGAAAAGCCTGGAGATCGTATGTGTAAAGTAGCAGATAGAACGTAAACACAAGGAGGAATTAAAAAAAGCAAGTTTTTGATGTGTAGTGACTTACAAAGAGCAATATGCCATAGGAGTGGGCGTGGCCTATGTCAGAAGATGCGACTCTTTTTAAGGAACACGTGGATATATGAAAGTTAGCACCCATTATAGCACCACCTAGTGGCACACTTTTTGGTATGGGTGGTCTATGTGCTCTTATATATGTACCCTGTAAATTTCACAGCCCTCAACATAATACTTCAGCTGAAATAAATGTTTGTTTATCTTGTAATAAGCCACGCCCACTTTGACCAATCAAGATTAACTTTGAAATAGGTCATACCCACCAAAATTTGGTAAAAATCGGTCGTGCCATTTAAGAAATATACATTTACCATATTTGCAGCGCCCCCTAGTGGCGTACATTATTCAAATTTTGCATTTATTTTGACCGAGATTTGTGTTTTTATAGCTAGCTAGAAAACTTTAATCGTTAATAATTTGCACCTATTTTGACAGAACAAAATTCTTTACTCAACTTAAGATCAGGATGAACTGAAGACAAGTTTCACGCTGATTGGACAAAACCCCAATGTTTACGTACGTGGTTCCCCGTGGGCTTGACCCCCTGATTACACAACAGACACTAAACAACAGCAAAAACTCAAAACAGCAACAAAATCATTTTATACTGGTTTATCTCAGTAAATGTGACACTAACAAAGGGAACGTGTGTATTAGTTTTCTCAGGCTGATAAACACTCAGGAGTAAAAGTTCCTCAGACAAATATTGTGAGTTTATGATAAAATATGGTTTGTTTCCACAGGTCGTCCTCACACATCAAATAATATAAAAAAGTGTCTTCATTTCCCACTGAGGTCAGACAAATAACTGATTATTATTGTGACAGTGAGGAAGAAAAACATCAGCGTGGGAATAATAAACACAGCCAAAGCATGAGGCTGGAGGCTTCATTAGGCCACGCCCACACAAACAGTGACTTTGAAGAAGATGCAGTAGATGAAAAAAAACCTTCTTGTCATGCGTCGTTCAGACTTTCCTGCGGCTCAGCATCAACGTCCTTGTTTACTTTGAGTCCGACTCATTAATAAGACACACTGTCACAGAGCGACCTTCTAGTGTGTGTGTGTGTGTGTGTGTGTGTGTGTGTGTGTGTGTGCGTGTGTCTTTTTAAAAACAAACTCCCACCAAACAAACAGTATAATTAGTATTATTATAATATATTATTATAGATCTAATAAACATAACCCACACACGTCTGACTGCAGAGCTGAGCGAGCGTTGATGGGTGTTTATCATCATGAATCAATGAACCACACACACGCACGCACACGTTGAACGTTAACTAAAAATGAATGGATGGATGGATTCAAAGGACGGATGGATGAAAGGATGGATGGTGAATGAATGGATTGGAAGGATGGATGGATGAGTGGATGGATGGATGGATGGATGAATGAATGGATGGATGGATGAATGAATAGATGAATGGATGGATGGATGGATGAATGGATGGATGAATGAATAGATGAATGGATGGATGGATGATGATAAACGATTTTCAGGAAACAGCAGTGCTGCTGATGGGAGCGCAGCACTGCCGTTGCCGCGGTAACACAACAAATATTTAAATTTCCTGAAATGCAGCGACAAAAAAATACCTTTGTAAAAATATGAGAGCAATCAGACACAGATGTAGACACTAAACCACAGAAGAGTCTTCCTCTGGGAATCAATACATTCAACTAGTCAATACTCAATGACACAAGGTCAGGTTTTAGTAAACTAATCAATACTCAACTACTAAAGTTCAGGTTTTAGTGAAAAAAGGAAATCTGAAGAAGTAAAATGTGAGCCCTCCTGTTGAGCACAGCGTGTGAACGTGAGGATAAAGTGAAGAAGAGGACCAACGATTAGCAAATCAAAGCTAACGTGTCATTAGCTTTGACGATCAGCGTGTTACCATTCAGTGGAACAACACACACACACACACACACACACACACACACACACACACACACACACACACACACACACACACACACACACACACACACACACACACACACACACACACACACACACACACACACACACACACACACACACAAAAGCCTCCATTCAGCAGATTTAGCCTCATTTGAATAAGATATGCTGCTACTGCATTTTGAGTTCCCTCCAAAATAAAAGCACAATCTTTAATACACAACCTGTAGACAAGCCGGGAGCGGCTTTAAAGAATAAAACGTTTCACTTTCAGCTGTTTCAACTTTATCCACAAAGTTTTAAAATACTCAGTCCAACAAAACCTTTGATTACATTTTCATTTATTTATTTTGAATATCTATTGGATTAATAGATTTTTATTTTTTTATTGTTTTTAGATATTATATAAATGTTTCACTTTTAACTGATTTTTCATTTTTACTATATTATTATATTTTATTACATTTCCATTATATAAATTTTTTGATGTACATATATTCAATTACATTTTTTTTTTTTTTTTTTTCATTTTTATTACATTTTTTAACAGATTTTGGAAACAAACATCTTGCGTTGGGCCAATCATTTCCACACATTAGTTTAAAATTAAAATGTAACAATGCAATCTTTGAATGTGATTTTTTTTTTAGGATGAAAAACAAATAAAGCCTGATTTTAAAATCATTGTACAGAATGTGCTGCTACATCGTGTTGTGTTCAAGGCCTGTTCGGAATGCAGAATATCAGACCAATCAGGAAACAGACTTAATTAGTAGTTACAACATGTGTTGACACACCTTCAGCTTCCACGTCATCACTGTAGAAAGTACAAATACTTCCTGTTATTGTTACATGATCAACACATAAAGACCAGATAACCCACTAAGCAGACCAACGTTGAAATGACGTCATGGCCTTAAGTCGAGAAAACGTCTTTGGCAGGTGCAGAGTGAAAGTTTTTTATTCTCGACTTCCCAAAAAGACTGATAAGAAAGGTGGCCCAGGGTGGGTTCCATCCTTAGACCTTAAAGTTCAGGTTTTAGTAAACTCCTCAACACTCAACAGTTAGTTCAAAACTTTTAAAAGTTTGGGCATATATATATATATATATATATATATATATATATATATATATAGTTTTTTTTTATTAGTTTGAAATAAAGATGAAAAGTAATTTGGAAATCAATCTTGTCACTGATCTCATAAAACACATATTGGAATTGTTTTAAAAAGTTCTTTGAGTAAAATACACGTTTCTGTTGGAAGTTAAAAAACATCGATTTTAATAATCCGTATCGTGTATGAGGTTGAATAATCGGTGAAAGTTGAGTGAACCGTGTGAGTTGTGTTCATCCCTAACAGTGTATGTAGTGGAGGAGTCCTGTTGATCACAGCGGGGACTTCGCTCCGAGCTCTGGGGAACTTCCTCCAGCCCGACTCGGTGGAACTTTCCCCGCGGCTCTGCTGCGTGTTTCCCGGCGTTGTCTGTCCGTGATAACCGGAGCCGCTACCCGGAGAGGTTACAGACACGGAGCGGGGGTGTAGCGGGAGGTGTAGGTTGGCCGAGGCCGAGCACCGAAACACGCCGCGGAGTCGCTCCGTGTCAGCGGCCGCTCGTGCCCCGCGGCCCCGGAGCTGGAGCTTACCTGCACCGGGAGGATTCCGCCCGCTCCGTCCGCTGCCTCCGGAGAGTTGTCGAACACTCGGTCCCGGTATAAGGACCAGAGTCCGACGTTAGGGAGGAAGATCAGGGCCGCTATGAGCAGCCCTCCGACCTGCAGCAGCCGCTTCTCCTTCCGCCTCATGTCCGCACACACGGAGCCTCAGCGACGGAGGAACCAGCGAGTCCCACTCCGAGCCGCACCGGGCGGAGACAAGCCTGAGTCCGGCCGCAGGCTGCAGGCTCCACCGCTAGAGGGAGCGAGGAGGGCGGGAGGACATGTAATCTGTAATCTAATAAACTTTACTGTGTTATTGTGTGTTTATGATACGTTCAGTTGGATCAGTGTGAGTTTATAAATGACTGTGTGTGTGAGGACACACACTGAGTCCCCACAACGTGTGTGTTTGTGTCCGTCATTAAGAAAGACAAAGTTGGTCTGAATCCAACGACAATTTTCCAGATGTAACGTGTGCTAAAATACTCTCATATCATCAACACATTCAAACCACGTGTTTCTCTGACCCCTAATTTCCGCTGCGTTACGTCTCGCCAGATAGTTTCACTTTATTCTATGTTCATTTCCACCGGGTCCGCTGCGTTACGTATCTGCTCCTACTTAGCTCCGACAGTCCGGAGCCCTCCAGCAGAAATACGCAGGACTTCTATTTCTGGCGGACGCCGGAGCACGAGCAACAACTCAGCACAAAGCGAATACAGTGAAACAGGAAGTTAAGCACATACTAAACATTAAAACATCTCGTTACTTTTCAAAATAAAACACTTCAGATCATATTTCAAGTACATCTCCAAATTGTCATAATTCCTCTTGTACTCCTTCATTAGGAACACTGACCTGTTTATCTGTTTGTTGTTGCATTTATAACACATACCTCCGTTCTCGCGCGATTATGTAAACATCGCGAGAACTCCTCGGTCTCGTGACGTCAACCGGACTGCGCCAAGGCGCACTCAAAACGCACCGGTGGGGATTGCCGCATGGCGGACAGTGGAGCAAAACCAAATCGGAGCCATAACGCAGCAGAGACGTATCCAGTGGAAACCCCCGGTGACCCCCAATTTCCACTGGATACGGGTCAGCTGCGTTACGTTTCCGCCACGCCAGCTGATAGCTTTCACTTTAGTCAATTCAATTCAACTTTATTTGTATAGCGCATTTTACAACAAAGTCATCTCAATGCACTTATCAAAATATAAAATTCATAATAATAAAGAAAAAACCCAACAAGATCCACATGAACAAACATTTAGTGACAGTGAGAAGAAACAACTTCCTTTTAACAGGAATAAATCTCTGTTAGAACCAGGTTCAGAGGTGGCAGCCATCTGCGTGGACTGGTTGTGGTTAGTGGACAGAAGGACCAACAGAACAGGATACAGAGATAGAACATCAGAGTATTCCAGACTAGTTGAGCCGTGAACCACAGATCAGGAAGTGACATCATCAGCTTCACCTGAAACAGAGCAGAGAGAGAAGAACGAGGAGAAGACACTGACTGCAGAAAAATATGATACATTATTATCAAGTCAGCATGTGTTGGCCTTGGGCCTCACTCCCAGTGCCTAGTCAGCACTTATTATAAAGGTGATCAATCTCTTCCTGTTTATTGATAACAGTGACTCTAAGGTCTGTAAATGTGACTGTTTATAGACGAGTCCATGTCTGCTGTAGTGGTTATGTTATGATTCAGTATGTTTATGCAGACTGTAAATCATAACCAGCTTCATCACAATTTGAATCTCCTCCTCTTTATTGAACCAGTAAATTTGACCGTTTACAGATGAGCCCATATGTGTTCATTTCCACCGGGTCCGCTGCGTTACGTATCTGCTCCGTCCCAGCTCCGACAGTCTGGAACCCTCCAGCAGAAATACGCAGTACTTCTATTTCTGGTGGATGTGGGAACACGACGCATCAACTCAGCACTTAGTAAATACAGTGAAACAGGAAGTTAAGCACATACTCAACATTAAAACATCTGGTTAAAATACTTCAGATCATATTTCACGTAACTACATCACCAAAATGTCATAATGGGCGGGGCCAGGCCTGGAGTCAACAGGTAAGAGGTTTTCAGAGGTCATTGATGACACCATGGATGAGGGGAAGCTCATCCTTGAGGTGGAGAACCACAAAATAATTTATGATGTCACGCATCCTTTTTCTAAGGATAATCATAAGAAAGGAGTGGTTTTTGTGGGGGTGTGTCTGGTACTTTGTTTTGACCTCTTTTCACAGGAGGTGTTACTTCACCTGTTTATCAGTTTGTTGTTGCGTTTATTACACATACCTTTAACTGCGTTCTTGAGCGATTATGTAAATATTGTGAAAACTCCTCAACCGGACTGCGCCATGACGCACTCAAAACACAACCGGTGAGGATTGCCGGACGGCGGACAGCGGAGCGAAACCGGATCGGAGTCGTAACACAGAGGAGACGTATCCAGTGGAAATTCGGGGTAAGTCTTTTTAATTTTTTAATTCATACTTTAACACAGTGGTTCCCAATCTGGGGGAAGTGACATCATGGCAGGGGGCGTGAGTGGGGAGTACCGGTAAGTAAAAAAAATAAAAAATAGAATTATTTGAACTCAAATAATTTTATTATTACTGTTTTAAAATAGGTGATTGCATTTTTTTTGTTCTTTTTATAAGTTTTGAGGGAAAATAATCTCAATGTTTTACATATTTCAATAAAAATTATTTAAAGTTTTGTTGTTGTTCTTTTTTTAACCCATTTTGTTGAAATTGTGTTCTGATGAGGGGGCCCTGAAAATGTTTTATTCTTCAAAGGGTAGCTACTGTTATTAGTTACCTAACTGAAAAAGTAAGTCAGGGGATTGGCAACAGCAGACCTTGAACAGGAACATGTCGGTTAGAAGTCCCACCTTAACTCCTTCTCCCTTGTTCCTTTCCCCCTCACCAAACTGTAACATTGTCCTCTCTTTTAATATCGTCCTTCTAATAAGGTTTTTCTCACCATTACTTAGGGAAAATGAATGAAGTAAATTAAATAAATTAAAGTTTTGAAAAATGAAATTTATTGAACTTTTTTTATGCTCTAGTAATTTTATTTTGAAATACTGTCACTTTCACATTGTGCTTGCATCTTGTTCACTTGACTGCCTTTGAGCAAGGGCGTGCAAACACCGCTATGGGGCGTGTACATGACCCCCAGGGACCACCTGCACCCACACTATCTCTGAGAGACCAATCCATATGTTAGCTTAGCTTAGCACGTAGCCACCAGTCCCACATGTATGGATTAGCTTTGCATGTAGCCATCAATCACAAATGTTTGGGTTAGCTTAGCATGTAGCTACCACTCACATGTTTGATTAGCTTTGCACATAGCCACCTCTCCCACATATTTGGTTAGCTTAGCACGTAGTCACCAGTGCATATGTTTGGGTTAGCTTAGCACATAGCCACCAGTTCCACATGTTTGGGTTAGCTTAGCACATAGCCACCTCTTTCATGTTTAGGTTATCTTAGTTTATAGCAACCAGTCCAACATGTTTTGGCTAGCTTAGCATGTAGCCACCAGTTCCACATGTTTGGGTTAGCTTAGCACGCAGCAGCTCTGGCTGGGTGGGTGGGGTCGGAGGGGAAAAGGGGCGGGGCTATGTTCTCAGGTCCTGGTAATTGCTGATGAGTTTTTTAACAGACTTGAACTGTTGAAGTTTTAATGTAGCTGTCGTGCATCAAGTGTTGAAACTAAAACAGAATCAGCAAAATAAACCAGTTATTATTTCATTCTAATGTAGTAAATATTTAATGATGGAGGTTAGCTTTAGCTCATTAGCCTGATGAATCCTGGGCTGTTTCCTGCTATTCAGAGGAGAAAAGGAGGATGTTGGATGAATTAGGTCCACTTCCTGTCCTGACCTGCTTCACATGCACAACACCCCTCACACTTCATCCATGATTATTGATTATTGATTCATGACTCATGGATTCCTCCTGGAAGAGCAGAACGTTTTATTGTCATCACTGTTGTGGTTGAGGTGAAGAGCAGCCAGCGCTGTTATCTCCAGGATTAGCAGAGCGCTCCACTGTGCTAACGTGGCTAATCTGCACACACACACGCACACACACACACACACACGTTACATAAGCATTAGAGCAGCTAGAATACCATGTTCACACGCTCTTTACCCAAAACTTTAGTTTGATCCAAAACTACAAAGACCCCCAAACCACTGCACAGCTCAGACACTCTCACTAATCCCTCCTTTCACACACTCCTGCTCCTCATTATCATACACCTCCTCCTCTGCCTCACAGCTTTAGCTCCTTTAGCTCCTTTAGCTCCTTTAGCTCCTTTAGCTTAGGCTTAGTGACCATATTTTGATTTTCAGAAAAGAGGACATTTAGGCCAACCTCATCATACTCAAAGTACTCGATGTTTCCTTGATTCTACCTTGTAACAACAAAATACAATGTCATAAATAAAGAGGTTGTTATTGTGTCCATAAGGTTTAAAAATTCATTCTCTCTCTATAACAAAATCTGAAATCAATGGCGACTCAAGTCAATCAACTTTATTATACATTTTAACATCTGTCCTAAAAAAAATTCATGTCAACATTCATGAAATCTCTCAATCATTGAAACAATGAGAAACATTTCCTCCTAGAAACTAAAACTATAACAAAAAACTTACAGAACATTAAATCATTTTTAAATATACACTTAAAAAAATATACATTTCAAATAAATCCACCAGTATTTGGTCTCATTTATTCTCTCTTTCTCATTTCCTCGTGTAATGATTTTGTCAAAACAAAGCAGCATCTTTAATTATTTCATCACGTGTGAGTAAAATGACATAATATTGACGTCTTAGTTTAGAATTTCTCCGATAGAGCAAATATTAGCAGTGTTAGTCTTTTATATTAACATGCTCCCCGAGATGCGTTCAAGGTCCCTGGGAAACCTGGACAATTTCATTCATTTGTAAAGTATCCCTGGACAAAACGTGAGAAGAGGAAATGTCAGGGTAAAACCGGACAAATGGTCGCCCTACTTTAGCTCCTCATTTTAGTGTCGGCCACCATTATAAAGTTGCACAGACTAAAGCTAACAGCAACTTTTGAAGCTAAATATTTAGTTTCCTCAGTGACATTTATATTTAAAATTTAACATTTATCTTTTAGATTTAGATTTGACATTTAGATTTATTATTTTACATTTACATTTAGATTAAATATTTTACATTTACATTTAGATTAAATATTTAAAAATTAGATTTATATTTAACATTTAGACTTAAATTTAGCATTAAACTTTTAGATTTTATGTTTAGATTAAACATTTACATTTAACATTCAGATTTAACATTTACATTTAACATTCAGATTTAACATTTAGCATTTATATTTATAATTAACTGTAACATTTGTATTCAACATTTATATTTAAATTTAACATTTAGCATTTATATTTATATTTAGCATTGATATTTAAATGTAACATTTAGATTTAGATTTAACATTTAACTTTTAAATTTAGATTTAACATTTAGATTTAGATTCAACGTTTAACATTTTGATTTAGATTTAAATCAACAAGTTTTTATTTTAGCATGAGCAACTTTACAATCAGCGCCCCCTATAGTTTAGATCTGAAACCTCCTGAGAACTGATGACCTCAGTGAGTTTTACTGTTAATACATTTAAAATGTTTTAATCCAACAATTATATACTGTGTGTGTGTGTGTGTGTGTGCACGCGTGTGCGTGTGTGTGTGCGCGTGTGTGTGTGTGTGTGCGTGTGTGTGTGTGTGTGTGTGCGTGTGTGTGTGTGTGCCATAATTGAAGGTGAGAAAGAGTGTGTGATGAATGAAGTGTGAGGACCTGACATCGATCGAGCAACGACAACAGCATCCATCACAGAGCACAGAGGGAGGGGTCAAAGGTCAACAGGCTGATGACAACATGATGGGTTAGCATCAAAGTCCCCCCCCCCCCTTTCCCCCCACACACACACGGATGTTTGGAAGGAATACGTAAGAGACGCTGCACAAACCAACAGAAAAAATACACAAAATAACTATTCACAAATACACACAAAATGACGACACAACACGACAATAAAAACACACAATGATTGGTGAAATACACAAAGGCCTTATGCTACAAATCTAGATAATTATAATCTGGATTAATCTCCTGTATTCAACTAACCAAACCAAAACTTTAAAAAAAAATCTACAAAAACAAAAGCATCAAGAAATAAACAGGAATTTAAAAGTGGGCGGATTCACTAAAGGTTTAGGGGTGTTAAAATGTGTGCAAACATCACTCTACGCACTAATAAGGGGAACAAATTCCAGGGAATCAGGACTGCACGGCTGCTGCACGTCACAATACATCCTCTGATGGATATGTAAAGTAGGCGGAGCTCACAAGGGGAGCAAAAATATGGGAGGAGGAAATGCAAATAGATTAATGCAGTGGACGCAATCCATCAAACCTGGAACTGTTTGTTGTGATTGTTTTAGCACCGGAAAATAGATACGACTGACAAGCAGGTGCAAACACGCACGCAGAGATCAGCTGCAGTAAGGAGATGGAAAACCTAGTATAAGAAAATAATTCAAATAAAACAATAGTTAATCTTAACAGCCGCTGTATAATGAAATAAAGTGTGAGTAAAGTGTGTGTGAGGGAGAAAAAGGACGTGATGTTTGGACCGTCAAACTCTGGTGTCGCGTTGATGGGAGGAGCATCAGGCCAGAATCAGCTGATCAGATGTGTAATTTACGCAGTGATGGCACAATGTTCACATATGAGAGTGTGATGACTCAGCGCTACTCAGGAGGTCAGACCTACTGGATGATGATCAGTAGATCATCTTCAAATAATACAGACTGATTGACAGACTGGGTAGCTGTATTAACTGAGATCAGTGGTAGACACACACACACACACACACACACACACGTTAAAGAGTCAACAGGAGCTCAATGTTCAATAATCAACATAACTTTCATCATCATCATCATCATCATCATCTCTGAGCTTATTGTTGATAGTAAAACCTGCTCTACTGTCCCAGTGAAGGTTGTCACTGTTATCACGTAAACGTTATCACAATAAGCCAATCCTTAAAACCAACAGGATTGGCTTTAAGAGCCAATCCTGTTGGTTCACTGCTTCCTGAAGTTGTTTCCTAAGTTGGATCTTAGTGTTTCTCCTCAGAGTGAGAAACATCAGAGCAGCTGATGAATAATTCCCTCTAAAGCACAACATGTAAACAGCCTCGAGCAACAAGCAACGAGCAACGGCTGCTCCACAGGAAACAGAGCGCGGGAAATAAATAAAGAGAGAGAATAATAATAATTAGACACACTTCCATACACTGCTGCAGTATCAACAACACAGGAGGAAACAACCACCTTTACTCACAAGGCTCCGCCCCTTTATGCTTTGACCCAGCTCAGGCAGCACCGCTACGTGCTAAGCTAACCCAAACATGTGGAGTGGTCTCTGAATGGAGTTCTTTCCCACAAAACACATTTACAAACAAACATCACAAACTAAAATATAAGGAAAAGGCTCAACATGCCAAAAAAAACACTACAAACTTACTCCAAATTACAAAGTCATTTTGTCTATTTTTGTGTTTTTTATTTTTATGTATTGTTGTTGTCTTGTGTATTTAAAAAAAAAAAGAATTGGGGGGGTGTTGATTTTTTTGTGGGTTTTTGTTGATGTTTTGCATATTTTGTCGTTTTGTGTCTTTGAGGTTTTTATGTGTTTTTGTTGTATTTATGTTGTTGTTTTGTATATTTTTTGTGTAATTTTTGTGTTTGTTGTTTTGTGTAATTACTGGAGTAATTTTTTTGTACTGTTGTCTTGTGTATTTTCAGAGTTTTTTGTGCGTTACTGTTGTATTTATGTTGTAGTGTGTATTTTTTGTCTCACTTTGTGTAGTTTTGTGTCATTTTGTAAAATTGTTGGAGTTTTAATGGGTTTTTATTGTATTTATGTTGTAAATGTACACATTTGTGTTGTTTTGTGTGACTTTTTGTCCTTTTGTGTAGTTTTTTCTATTGTTTTGTTGTTTTGTTGTTGATTA
>NC_041057.1:798504-806004 GCF_900634775.1 Gouania willdenowi | reverse complement strand
ATCTATCTATCTATCTATCTATCATTTCTTTATCTATCTATCTATCTATCTATCTATCTATCTATCTATACATCTATCTATCTATCTATCTATCATTTCTTTATCTATCTATCTATCTATCTATCTATCTATCTATCTATCTATCTATCTATCTATCTATCTATCTATCTATCTATCTATCTATACATCTATATATCTATACATCTATCTATCTATCTATACATCTATCTATCTATCTATCTATCTATCTAACTATCTATACATCTATACATCTATCTATCATTTGTTTATCCATCTATCTATCTTTACATCTATCAATCTATCTATCTATACATATATCTATCTATCTATCATTTGTTTATCTATCTATACATATATCTATCTATCTATCATTTGTTTATCTATCTATCTATCTATCTATCTATCTATCCATCTATCTATCTTTACATCTATCTATCTATCTATCTATACATATATCTATCTATCTATCATTTGTTTATCTATCTATACATCTATCTATCTATCTGTTGTAATTCATCCATTTTTTATTTGTTTCCTAACACCTAAAATTCTGTTGCTTCACATTTTTTATTTTCACTTCTACACACTCATGTTTTCCCTTCATGTTCAACACAACACGTACAAAACGCTTATTTAAATAGGGGCGGTCTGCACCAGTTCTGCTTGTGCACTAATGATTTCTCACAGCAGGTGAGGAAACTGTGTCACTAAAGGATTTAGGAAAGGAACTGTTTTAACAGCCTTTATTTCAGATCTTTGATGTTGTTTATGGTTTTAAAAAGTGTAAAATGATTGGTTCACTATAGTGTATGTTCACTGCTTTCATTCGCTGGGTGTGAATAATGACCCACGAGGGGAGACAAAGAGAAACGATGTGTGTGAGAAGCTTTTTAAACGTACGACAGGATCAGACGTTGGTCCCTTGATATGAAAATGTGTCTCAGCAGCATCAATGTTTGATGGCTGGAATATTAAATATTAAATATACATCAGCGCTTCAGGCAGGATGTCGGCACAGAAAAGGTGCGACGCACAAACACGGCTGTAGCCACACCCACAATCTGAAAAAAACCGGCGTGAAAAGGTCAACAGTGGGTCACAGGGTCCTGGAGGGACAGCAGGGGCCACATGATCAACATTTATGTCAGCATTAAAAATGACTGATGAGAGCATTAATCATGTATGTTTGTCTTTGTCTGTGGTTTTATTGTATTGTGGTTGTATTTTTGTTGTAGTATTTTGTGTTTTCATAATCATTTGGATTGTTTAAGTGTTTATTTTGTGTGCTTTGTGCATTTTGATGTTGGTTTGTGTGTTTATGGAGTTATTGTTTGTATTATGTTGGACTTTATATTATTTCTAACTTCTTTAAGGACAATCTTTAGGAATTTGTTTTGAGGGTCGCACAAAATTAGACAGAAGGCCACATGTGGCCCCCGGGCCGTCAGTTGCCTATGTGTGTCCTAAAGACTTTATTTTACTTTACAATAAAAGGCAAACGCTGGAGGAGCTGGTGGTTATGACACGTTATAAAATAATCAGCTGTTGAGTTTAATGAGTCAATGAGTCTAAAAAACACACAAAACAGAACAAGAATGCACAAAGTGACTCTAAAATACACAAAAACTAACACAAAAAACAACAAACTATATTATTTTATTTTTTTTAATGTTTTTGCAACACAGAGCTGATGTTACAGATGTTACAGAATGTGAACAATAAAGAGTCAAATCTTGTAGTGAATCAGGACTCAGATCATATGACTCAGATGATCCAGGTTAAGAACCTGCTATAGAGGATTTTCACAGCGCGTCATCAACCCAGAAGTCGCCATTTTGGAGAAAAGCAGCAGGTTTACAAACAAGCAAATCCTGAATTTTGAGAGGAAATAATGAACTATTGCTGTGTTTTGAACTGTACTAACCAGTTTTATAGACTGATCAAAGTTATATGTCTATAGTTTATAGTCAGTAGTTCTACATCAGTACAGTAGTGACATGAGACTAACTCACCATTGTTACACCAGTTGTTATTGGTGTTAATATGTAAACACCACCGCCATCATCTCCTGTTCTACATTTAAATCCAGCGTTTGTTCTCCAGAGAACAGACGTTAGAACACAGGATGGAAGGAAGCGGCGTTCTCTGAGGATTAGCTTTTAGCTCGGTTGCTAGCAACGCTCCTGGTTCCGATCACACGCTTACGTCTCCTCCGCTGGTACGAGGCTACGCTGCTCCACAGGTCGCTAGATGTTAGCCGACGTAGCAATCTGAGGATCGAGGTCCAGAGTAGTCGCATCTAACGAACTATAACTGTTTGGTTTACCGTAGACTATTGTACAGTAACGACGCTGCAGGTTCACTGTGAAATGATTAGAACTGAGTTATCTGACCATATATATCTGTTGCTAACGTGAGCCTCTGCTGCCGACCTCCAAACTTCTATAAGATTTAAGGTCTTCTACTGTGTAGGACTTGGTGAAATCCAGGTAGTTGATGATATCTGGATACATAAAAGTCAGAAGACTGTCTGGGTCGTCATTGGTCCAAGATGAAGAAGCTGACTCGTATGTATCTGCACCACCAATAAACCGTAGTCCTTCCCTGTCTGCCTTTGCATCTATAATGTATTTTGAGGAGTTTTTCTGTGATTCATCCATCACATAGAACCTCTGTGAGCATCCAACATGTAGTGTCAACATCTGCTTACCTCCAACATGGCCGCACATCTGGATTACTGCCCAGACAGTAACGTCAGTAAAAAGCCTGAGGATATAAACACAGCAGATAAATCAAAAAACATAAGCCACACAGTAGAAGCTGTGTTGCCAGGTTAGCGTTTGAAGTGGATTTTGAACCTTTCTACCAGCTGTATCTGGCAACGCAGAGGTGATAGTTTTGTGTGTGTGTGAGGTTTCAAACAACCACACTGAAGTAAATCAGCGAGAAACAAACAAACCATAAACCAAAACAACCGTGGGAAAGAAAAGTTTCACAGCAGCAGAAACCATGTGGATTCCACCTGGACGAGAACAAGATGAAGAACAGACTGAACAGAAAGATCTCAGATGGAGGAGAGGAGAGAGTGTCAGCTGCAAAATGTTTGTTTTTCTCACGCAACGGAACAATGGAGCGGTTTCTCCTGTTCTTTGTCACAGACGTATAAAGACACACACACACACACACACAGTTCTCATGAATTTTCCATCAGCTTCACAGACACAGTTATTTTAGGATTCTGCAGCGTGTGGAGTTGATTCAAGACTTTTTAATACTTTATTATTATCATTATTATTATCATCATTATTAACAATATTTGACACAAAAAGCAATGATTTCCAGTTTTAATGTATGTTGGTTCATGAGAAAAAGTGTTATCTTTCTATCATTTTTAATCCCAATGTTAAAGTCCCACACTGATCATAACAATCCATCAATGAGTCCAAAGTGAAGATGAATTTGTTCTGAAAGTTTTCAAACTTCAGTTTTAGGACACGTCAGTGATTCTTCCTCTTTATTTCTTCTTTTCCCATCACGTGGAGACGGTTTGAGGCTAAATCTGACCAAAGTGGCTTTAATCCTAAAGTCCTAAAGCACCACACGGTTGTCTCTACACGTTCCCTCTGAGCCTGAGTGATGCTCAGCCTCTAACACACACACACACACACACACACACACACACACACACACACACACACACACACACACACACACACACACACACACACACACACATATTAAATAAATAAGGCCCCCTGTATAAAACACATACGGTGACATCACTCCTTACATAATAATACATAATTCTCCTAAAATGACGTTAAACTATAATGTAATAAATTAATTTACAGCTGTTGCCATTCAATCAGTGTTTTTGTTCATCTAGTATTTTATCTGTTTCTGTTTATCACTAGCTGCTAACATTAGCATGGTCGCTCTGCTAGCTTGTTTGACTAGCATAGATTCATAAATTGTCGTGGATCTTCAAACACTGACTTCCCTCTGGTTTTCCATGTTTTCCTCTTCTTTCTGTGTTTTTATTCCCTGTGCATCAGATCATTAGTTTGGTTGTTTAGATGTGACATCACGTGACTTCACGTGACATCACGTGCTGCAGCAGTAAATAATACACAACTGGTCCGAGATGACGTCACGCCTCAGAACTGAACTGTCAATCGATTTGGAGAGGGGGAATAAAACTAGTTTTTCATTTTCATTAAAACTAGACACTAGTTAATAATACAACCAAGTTTAGTTTGCTAATGATATCAGCGCTTTGATTGTTTAATTAATAATAAATATACTACGTTAAAAAAAAGAAACATTTTGCGCCCCCTATGATGGCCGGCGCCCCTAGCAGGCCCTGTAAGCATCATATTTGTACCATAAATATTCGTAAAGATATGGAAAATATTGGGTTTTGACACTTGGTGCAACCTTGATCTTTTGGTTGTTACTGACTTAAAACCAAAACATTAATACAGAAAAATCAAAAACCTGAAAAGCAGCGTAATTAGAGGAACCAGAGGTCGTGTAATGAACCTACTAGTGTTCCTCGTTTCTTGTGATCAACTTCAGCGTGTGTTGACGTTAGTGGCTAGTGGTATTTTAACGTACACAAAATATGTATTATTACTGCCCTCAAAAAAGCTGTAATTGTTTTTGCAAAAATGTCAAATGGTAGAAGTTCTAACATCTATTGTTCCTCACAGTTGATAGTCAGTCACCAGATTATCTGGATACTATTTGGATCGTAACACTGTTCAGTAAAGTTGGCAGTAAAACTTTCAGCCTCATCGACACATAAATCACGACTTTTTATGATCAATGTGAGGTGGACAACATGATACAAGATCAATTTTTATCAAATGCAGAAAAATAAACATCTGCCCCCGTCTGTGGGTCCCCTCTGTGTGGTGAGCTTAAAACATGAAATATCCAAATATCACACAAACAGATTTCATTATAAAACAGAAAAACGCTTATTTGGTTTTTGTTGTTTCTGTTTTTCTGTTTTGGTTTTAAATCAGTAAAATAAAATAACCACACTGTTTATTTGTTATTTTGATTTGGTTTTAAAACGGAATAAGCAAAGAATGAAGAATACACGGATTGTAAACGTTGCCTGTTGCTGTTTATTCATATTGATGATGATGATGATCACAGTCTGTGGTGATAACCACGTGTAGACGTGTGTGAATGTGCAGGTTGTTCTGCTGTAGTGTGATAAGCTCTGAGCTCTTATCTCTGCTGACAGGCTGAGATGTGACGATAAACACTAACACTTTCACTCAAAGCTTCCAAACAGCAAATCCAACTTATTTATTCATTATTTAACACATCAGGCCATAAATAATGTCATGAAAACAAATATTATATTAGTCAGAATTAAATGTAGCTCTGTTAGAAATGGTGTTTAAAGGTGAAGGAGCTGCTTTAGTTCATCTAACGAGTTCTCAGGGAACGAGGACGAGAAAAATAATAAAACAACACACGAAACGTTGTACGAACAAAAACTTTCAGACGTGTGAATACAAAATGGATAGATGGATGGATGGATAGATGGATGGATGTAATGAGTGAAAACACCTCCAGGACGTTTTCACTTTAACTGGTTTCTATTGGCTGTGACCTTTGACCTTCTACAGTTTATTATCACTGACAGATCAGCAGAAAAATCTGTGTCTCAAACCTGATGGTTTGAGACACAGACCCTATGTTTAAAACCAGCTGTGAGCTCTACAGACCCCCCCCCCCACACACACACACACACACACACACACACGCACACGCACACGCACACACGCACACGCACACGCGCACGCGCACACGCACACGCACACGCACACGCACACGCACACGCACACACACACACACACACACACACACTCTTTTCTTTGGGAAAAAAACCAAAGTCACGTCTGAGTGATTGATCCACATCCATAACTCACTCAGTGTGTTAGCTCGACTCAGCAGCAACACCCTAACCATGAATCAATATCTAACCATGACTCAGCAGTAATGACTCAAAGCTCTAACCATGACTCAGCAGTAATGACTCAAAGCTCTAACCATGACTCAGCAGTAATGACTCAAAGCTCTAACCATGACTCAGCAGTAATGACTCAAAGCTCTAACCATGACTCAGCAGTAATGACTCAAAGCTCTGACTAATGGCTAGGGATGGGCATCGTTTGAACTTGAACGATTGCGGTTCCTTGGACGGTGTGACGGCCAGGGTGAGATCGTCGCAGGTTTTGGTTGCTAACGCATCCCTCATGAGGGCGCCCGCTGCGAGTCCGTCATGGCCCTCAGAGCGGGGCTGCAGGACGCATCGCTTAGCGGAGGAGGCGGGGTGACCAAGCGACCCTTGACCCCTTGGTGGGGAGGAGCACCACTAACGGAGTGCAGTGTTACTGCAAACACATATTTTGAACAATTGCGGGATACATTTAGTCCCGGGACCAATCGGTGCTTGATGCCCAACCCTAACTATGACTCAGCAATAATGAATCAAACGTTCTAACCATGACTCAGTAGTACTTACTTCAAACTTTAACAATGACTCAGCTGTAATGCCTCAAAGTTCTAACCCTGACTCAGCAATAATGATGCAAAGGGTAGATTTTAGTGTTAAAACCATGACTCAGGAACAATAATGTGGTAGTGTTTGTAGAAAATGGTTTTAATGGTGGATGGTGATGGTTTGAAGCTGAAGGATTAACTTCCTCTGCTGTTTGAAAAGCGCTGCAGAAAAGCAGCTTTAAACGCTGCAGATTAGGGTGATGTGATGGAGTTCATTCTACGACTCGCTCTGCAGCGTGATGGTGCTTTATTGCTGAGTCAGTGTTCACGGCCGTTAGGGTCGGTTCATCTCCCTGTTCTGCCTGATCCGTACAGACCGAGTGTGTCAGGATGTAGAACCGTGTGTGACCAGTCTCATGAGTATATGTTAGCTTAGCACGTAGCCACGCTCACTGAGTCAGGTCAAAGGGTGAAAGGGCGGGGCTATGTCATTTGTCCAAATGTCCTATAATGTTATAAAATGTATTTAAAGATATGTGGCGATGGTCCAGTCGTGTTGAATAAAGTCAATCCTCGGCTGCTGATTTAAAACAAAGGCTCGGTATGAATTTCCATCATTTTTCACTCACTAAAGGTCAACTCACATCACATAAACCTGCAGCTGCAGAGAAAGAAACGTGTAGCATTTAGAGTCTGACAGCAGCGATTCATCCACTGACGTCATTTTATTGGCCTTTAAAATCCCAACGATTCGTCACCAGCTCCTTATACCACAGATAAACCTGACTTTAGCTCCTTATACCACAGATAAACCTGACTTTAGCTCCTTATACCACAGATAAACCTGACTTTAGCTCCTTATACCACAGATAAACCTGACTTTAGCTCCTTATACCACAGATAAACCTGACTTTAGCTCCTTATAGCACAGATAAACCTGACTTTAGTTCCTTA
>NC_041057.1:743504-793504 GCF_900634775.1 Gouania willdenowi | reverse complement strand
CATTAGCATTATTATTAGACTAGCATTAACACTAGCACTAGCTTAGCATTAGCTTACCTAGGAGGTACCTGTGTACCCAGAGAAAACCCCTGCAAGCACAGGGAGAACATGCAAACTAACATAGATATAGGCTACAACATGTTCAACAAGTATCGATAGTGGAAATAAGATCAAAAAGTTGGAGAAAAGTGAAATAAGCTGAAAAATATTGAAATGAGTTGAAGGAAAAAAAAATCTAAATTGTGATGTCTTATTTATTGAAATTGGTTGAAAAATGTGGGTCACAGAAAATGAATAACATTAATGAGGATGCCTCATTCATCTTCACTAATGACATTTAACATGTAGTGAAGGAAAGGGGATTTGCCTTTAGCATTAGCATTAGCATGTTGGAAATAACAGAATTCACTTTCTGAAACAAAAATGACAATATTTGAATTATTATCATTGTGTTAAAGGTGCAGTCCACAACTCTCAGATCTCTCGCTCCCCCGCCCTCCCCGCTGCTCTCTTGCCCTGCCTCCAAACTTTCCAAAGTCCCTCCCTCAGAGGAGCTAACAAGCTAACGTTAGTCCGACAGCAACATCACAGTAATATAACATGCTCTGTTAAAAGCATGTGCACACACCTCAGCAGCAGCAACAACACAGTGTCACTTACAGCACCCACATGGAGGCTGCTGCACACATGAACAACACATACACTACAGAGTTCTAGTGTAACAATTACAAATCAAACATAATGTAAATCAAGCAGAATCAGCCTGTTTTTTTCACACAATCTACTAGTTTGATGTAAAGCTGTCCTTACATAGTGACAGCTTTAGTAAATATGACAAAAGTCACTTTTATAAGAGTTGCAGACTGCACCTTTAAGTAAGTCATTTATTTATAAAGCACTTTTTGCAGATTATTACAACATCATAATAGAATAATAAAACATGGGTACATATAGGAAAAGGATAAAAACATTTAAAATCAAAGATTTTCTAAAAAGTGAAGTCTTCAATAGTTTTTTTAAAAGTAACCACACAGTTGAGCTCCCTGAGAGACTGGTGCAGGTTATTCCAGAGTCTGGGGGCCACAGCCTGGAACATCAGGTGGTCTCTGGTTTTACATTTAGTTTATGGGTCTTTAGGAGACCCTGGTCTGAAGACCAAAGACTTCACCCTGAAGTGTAGGGGTACAACAAGTCTGATATATTGAGGGGTCTGACCATGTAACGCTCAGAAAGTCAGAACTAATATTTATATTTTATTCTAAACTTAACTAGAAGCCAGTGCAGAGTAGACAGAATGGTGGTAATGTGGGATGTTCTAGAAGCAGCGTCTGTACGATCTGGAGTCTGATTATGGGCGACTTATTAAAACATGTAAAAACACAATTACAATAGTTCTGTTTTAGGACGAGATGAAATAATACCTGAGGTATAAACTGCTCCCCAGGGATGGGTTAAAATGCAGAGGACAAATTTCAATATATGTGTAACAACATATACAATTGAATTGAATTGAATTGAATAAGTGGTGACGCTGCAGTGATTGAATGGTTTAACCACCGTAGCGGTGGCAGGTCTGGTTTAGGGGCATCAGGGGGTGGGATGGTTGTAGGCTTCATTGGGGTCATCAGGTGGGCACTCCTTCACTGGTGTTTCAATGATAAGAGGGCTCATCGGCAGCACCTGGCGTCCCAGGCGTGCCCCCCCCCCCCCCTCTGCTTCCAACCCTAATATACTATTATGGGCCTAGGTGGTGTC
This sequence comes from Gouania willdenowi, assembly GCF_900634775.1. Taxonomy (NCBI): domain Eukaryota; kingdom Metazoa; phylum Chordata; class Actinopteri; order Blenniiformes; family Gobiesocidae; genus Gouania; species Gouania willdenowi. Next base: position 791,749 of record NC_041057.1, on the reverse strand, counting down.
AGATCTGCTTTTCATCCATAGCCAGCGACTTGTTTCTTCTGCTTCCCCTGAGAGAGTTTTGATGGTTTGGCCTCGAACTCCGTCTTTAAAGCAGCCTGATGGTTGATTTGCCCACGAAGCCCCTGCAGCCGACCTCCACGGGACAAACCTCGGCTTTCCAACCGCGTTGTTTAGCATCAGCTGCTAACTCAGTGTACTTAAGGCTCTTGCGTTCTAAGGTCTCCTCTACAGAATCCTCCCAGGGAACGTAAACTCTATGATGTACAATAGTCAATGTGGGATGATATAAACGTGTATGATCAGTTCAAAATCTGATTTTGATAACAAAAGAGATTGTTTAATTATCTAAACTATTTTCTTAAACAACATTATTGGAAATATATCCTCATATGAAAATGTTACACTTTTACACACAATTTGTCTTTATAAACGTGTGGACAGAGACGGAAATGTCAATTCTTGCGCAAAAATCTGGCGTAATATGAGACAATATGATGGACTTCACCTTCTGAAATGTAAATCACACATTTTGGGACAAATATCAGACATTTACAACATATTTTTCACTGTGAAACAGATGGGCTAATGTTAGCTTTAGCATGTGTAGCTAACAGCTGGACGTGGTTTTTCTGCTGTGTATAAATATTAAATGAACATTTGTAAAGTATAAATTAGAGGTTCTCCGTGTTATATCAACACACGCCTCATTTGAGCTCAAAGCTAACTTTTCCTCCTGCAGTCGTGAGTTTAAACCTTTTCGTCTCTTTGTGTTGGTGCTCAACCGGGGGAATCTACGTCAACATCAGTGTGTGGTGATGAAAAGGAATTACCTGCTGCTCTGCACCATGTGAGGAAGGTCAGAAAAGTTCACGTACGATAGAAGAAAAAAGATAAAACGCTTTTCTTCTCACGCTTTCCACAGCTGCGATGGTTTGTCTAAAGTCTGAAACTGCAGCAGAATTATCAATATAACATTATTTATTTACACAGGTTTAAGGCAATACATGAAGGAAAATTTAACGGTCACAGAAAAACACCCTGAAGCAACGAACGATACACAATGACAATGTTACACGAAAGGAGCAAAACAGCAGCAAAACGACACAAAAAATACACAAAAACCAAGAAAAATATGCTTTACAAAAACACTCAAAGGACACAGAACAACAACATATTTCCCATAATTCTTTCTGTTAAAGAGACGCCTTCGAACAGACAGCAACAGCACAAGAAACCTGTAAAAATACACAAAATGACACAAAACACAAGATTGTTTAAAGGGGACATATCATGTTAAATCCACTTTTTTAGCCCTTAAATGCATTTTGTTGTATATTTAGAGTGTTTAGAAGTACAGAAAAGTTCAAATTAATCTCTTCAGATGCTCCGTTGATATCTTTATTTTCTGTTTTGGTCATATTTTTCAATCTGTTTTGATTTTTCTATTCTCTATTACGTTTTTTGAACTATTACATCACAGTATTTGCAGCAGAACTGCCAAATTAGTTCATCAACTCCAGGTCCAACACTTCGAGCAATCCACCATTTTTATTTCTGGCTTTTATTTTGTAGTCCAAGCTCCAGGATGCAGAAGTTACGAGAGGATAAGTCAAAATGTTGGGTTGTTGGATGTAGTAACCCACACGCTTCATTACACCGTCTCCCAGCATCAGAACCTTTTCAAAGTGTCTGGTTGAGTTTTATTTTTTATAGAAATGTACCACATCTGTGGATAAGGTCATTTTTGTGTGTGTGAAGCACTTCAATGATGACTGCTTCATCAACCTCCACCAGTATAAAGAAGGATTTACAGAAAGACTTTGTCTGATTGAGGGTTCAATTCCTTCTATCTTTGGAGACGATGAACAGAGCACTTCGGTAAGCTGTAAATAACGCTAAAAAGTGATGATAAGACGTCCCTGTCATTGTTTTGTTAGCATTAGCAGTTGCACCGTCTTCATATGTTAGCGCTGTGTGCTTGTTTTAGATCCTTGATGATATGGCCTACGTGGTTTAATTTAAGAGGGTGGGGGCAGCAATAGAAAAAGCTCTGTCTCCCTAGGTTTGGCGCCTGGTCCTGGAGGGAGGGGACAGGAGGTTGGCGACAGAGGAGCGGAGGGATCAAGATGAGGTATGGCGATGAAGCAGGTCCATGAGGTAGGAGGGGCCCAGGTTATGGAGGGCTTTGAAAGTTATGAGTAGGACCTTGAATTGTATGCGCTGAGGGACAGGAAGCCAGTGTAGATTTTGAAGAACAGGGGTGATGTGTTCACGGGAACGAGTGTGTGTGAGGAGGCGAGGGTTTTGGATGGTAGGCCGTAGAGGATGCTGTTGTAGTAATCGAGTCTGGAGGTAATGAAAGCATGAATGAGGGTTTCGGCTGCAGAAAAGGAAAGGGACGGGCGAAGACGTGCAATATTTTTTAGATGAAAGAAGGCAGACCGGGTTATGTGATTTTTGTGATGTTGGAATGTGAGTGTTTGGTCAAAGAGAACGCCATGGTTACGGATGAGAGGGGATGGTGATAGAGGTCTGGTCAAGATGAAGGGAGAAATTCTGAGAGGAGTTTATGATGTTTTGCGCGCCAATAATGATGATGTCAGATTTTTCGGAGTTGAGTTTGAGGAAATTGTGTTTCAGCCAGACTTTTATTTCTGATAGGCAGTGGGTGAGGGTGGAGAGGGTGGTGGGAGTGATGGATTTAGTGGAGATGTATAACTGAATGTCATCGGCGTAGCAGTGAAAATGCAGATTGTGACGACGAATGATGGAACCAAGGGGGAGAAGATAGAGGATGAAAAGGAGAGGACCAAGCACCGAACCTTGGGGGACGCCTTGAGACAGGGGAGCAGTAATGGAGGAGCAGTTATTGATCCGGATGAACTGTTGTCGTGTGGTGAGGTAGGACTGGAGCCAGGCCAAAGCAGAGCCAGTGATGTTGAGCAAGGTTTTCAGGCGGGAGATGAGAATGGAATGATTGATGGTGTCAAAGGCTGCACTGAGGTCGAGGAGGATGAGTATATAAAGATGGCCAGAGTCAGAGGAGAGCAGGAGATTGTTTGTGACTTTCAGTAGGGCTGTTTCTGTACTGTGTTGGGAACGGAATCCAGACTGGAAGGGTTTGAAGAGACTGTTGGAGTTGAGGTGAGATTTTAGCTCGCTGGCTACAACGCGTTCCAGGATTTTAGACAGGAAGGGGAGATTGGATATGGGCTGGAAGTTAGCAAGATTGTCCGGATCGAGACCAGGTTTTTTAAGAAGGGGGGTGATAGCGGCCAGCTTGAGAGACTGAGGAACAGAACCAGTGGAGAGTGATAAGTTAATGATTCTGGAAATCAGAGGGGAAATGATGGCGAATCTACTTCTAATGAAACCAGAGGGAACAGAGTCCAAGGAGCAGGAGCAGAAAGAATTTTTAAGAGTTCGCTTGAAGAGAGAGGGGTGAACTGAAAGAGAGGCTGGGGAAGGTGAGGAGAAGGTGGATCAGTTGGAGGCACTGAGTGACCTGTGGGGGGAGTGAGGATGCTGTAGATGGTGTTAACTTTGGATTGAAAGTAAGCAAGGAGTGAGTTGCATTTGGAGACTGTGAAGGATGCTGATGTATTATCACTGGGTTTTAGGAGGTTGTTGATTGTGGAAAAAAGAGTTTTAGGGTTTTTGGAGCCAGTGTGTATGAGATTGGAGTAGAAGTTGGATCGGGCAGTGTTGAGGGCGTCTTTGTATTGCTGGATGTGTTCAGTGTACATTTGAAGATGAACAGTTAAGCCAGTTTTTCTATATAGTCTCTCAAACCGGCATTTGCAGGATTTCATTTTATGGAATTCAGGAGTGAACCAGGGCACTGAACGGGTAAAAGAGACCATTTTGGTTTTTATGGGTGCCAGTTCATTAAGACAGGTGGAGAGTGTGTTATTGTAGTAGGTTACAAGTTCGGATGGGTTTTCAGACAGTGGGGGAGGGCTGGAGGCTAGATTGGTGGCAGAGCCGAGGGAGAAATGGAGTTGAGGTTTCAAAAAGATATAGTGCGTGTTGTTTTGGAGGTGGGGAGAGGGATATCGATGTCCAGTGTGATGGCTAGGTGATTGGAAATGTGGAGATTTTGGCTGGAAAGGTTATGGATAGAGAGGCCGGTAGAGCAAATCAAGTCCAGGAGATGACCACGGGAGTGAGTGGGAAAATTTACATGTTGGGAGAGATGTAGACGAATTTTTTGGCGGGTAATTCGAATCCATTGATTCCAAGTGACAAAACTGTGATTTTAGATAATTTACATTATTTATACAGTACATCTTCATACAGATATGTATGTGTATATACAATATATGTTTATGTTGTTCCATAACGTAAATTTGTTTTAAAGACTAGTGTAAACAGCTTGCTTACCTGCTTTTTTGATGAAGTTAAAGCCAACATTAGTTTGATTAAAACGTGTTGATATATATTGTTAACAGAATTTTCTTTAATGTAACTTGTATTAAGTGCAATCACATCCCAATGTTTATTGACATAATTAAGGGCTTAAGTAATCTTAATGATTTAATGTACTTTAACTTTCAGATATCTATATATTTCAGATACCCTTATACATATAACACCATATACAGTGACGTGCCGTCAGGGTAGGCAAGGTAGGCAGTGCCTACCCAAAGGTGAATTGATATTTTGATTATTATTGCTATGCTAAATGCTATACGTAAGTTCACAGTGCATTTGTGAATTGATATCATGTGACCATTGCTGCTACGTTATCTAGCTAGTGGGCGGGATAACACTACAGTCATGATGACAGCGCTAGAGACGACAGACAAAAATTTTTTTGAGGAAAAACATCTTTTAAAAGATGGAGACCAACACCTGAGCTACCAGACCTTCAGCAAAGGTAAAGTCAGAACATTGTTGGTACTTTCTACAGTGAATGGAACAAAAGGAAGGATTGACTTTGTGGATGTTCCTCACTGAGGATGTTCTGAGTTGTTGTTGTTGTCATTTTCTCCATGTTTCTGTGTTTCCAACACAAACAACAGATGTGCTGTCGTGTCATGAGATATATGTTGTTGGGAGAGTATGGAGGCTATATTAAATGTTTATGTTTCTTTAATGGTGTTTATGATGTTGATTTTGTTTGATGATAAATACTTGTTCATGTGGATCTTATTGGGTTTTTTCTTTCTTATTATGAATTTTATATTTTGATAAGTGCATTGAGATGACTTTGTTGGAAATGACTTTATACAAATAAAGTTGATTTGAATTGAATTAACACGTCAGCAGAAACATATGAAATTGTCATTGGTCGTCTCGATTTGCAACGTGCCTACCCAACCCTAGTGGTCACGGCACGTCACTGACGATATATATATGAATACATAACATTTACAAATTCAGAATAACTTCACTGTCTACTTTTTGTTTTGCAAAAGTGTTGTGCTGCATGGGGATGCTCCAATCGCTCTGAAAAAGGTGGAAAAATGTACGGCTTTCCAACCGAACCAAAGAGGAGAAAAATGGTTAGCCAACGTCAGCAGGAGAGATCAAAAAATAAATCAGGATCTTAACTATAAAAACAGCTGTGAGGTAATCATAATCAAACACTTCATTTGCACTTTTTCACAAATTACACAATTGAAAAGCTACTGTTTGATAAAAAAAAAAAAAGAAGATACTGTATGTAACTCAGGGCCGTTCCGTGGCATAGGCAATATAGGCAAATGCTCGGGGCGCCGGCCGTCATGGGGCCACAAAACATTCAAAGCACTGATATTATAAGCATACTAAACTTGATAGTATTATTAATAGTTATTCTAGTTTGAATTAAAATAAAAAAATTGTTTTACTCCTGCACCCAAATCGATTTTATCAAAACTAAATAAAATGTCAAAAAAGTAATTTTGCTCATGTTTTCTCCTCATGTAAAGTGTCTTTTCAGATACGGTGAAGACCACTATTCAAGTGTTATATATAAATTATTCTGATAATAATAATAATAATGTAAATATCAATTACATGGTATAAAAATGCCGAAAGAAAATCTCGCCTAGGGCGCCACAGGGGCTAGCACCAGCACTGATGTAGCCTGTAGATAAAACTGAGTTGTGTGTGAAGTAAACTTAAGTTATTCTGCAGGCACATTTTCAGGCATTAATTATTTATTATCATTATTATTATTATTTATGAATTCATTAATTATTTCAATTTAATTTACTACAGCAAAATAAATCACGTTTAAATGTATTTTCTCTAATTCCACATTGTTGGATGAAATAGCATTAATAAAACTGAACCTTGGCTGTGTTGCTAACTTTATCCAGTAATGTTAATATATCCGTTATCTGCTAATAATCCCTTAATTCACTAGTTTAGTGGGGGAATAATAATAATAATGACACGTGGGAATGAAGAGGAATCAGAGACTGAATGTAATCAGATTACTTCTAGAGAAAAAGGAACAACAGGCTGAGGTTGGGATGAAATATAGAAGTTACATGAGTCACAGATTTTTAATATTGTTACATGGAGAGGATTCACACACGCACACGCACACACACTTTTTAATTACCATTTTAAAATTTTTATTTACTTTTGAATAAAAACAAAAACATTACAATTTTATTAGATTTCTTTCCTGCATTTTTTTCAAAATAAAAGCACAGCCTTTTCCTTCCCCAGGCTTTAGAAACAAAGATGATAAAGACAAATATCAAAGTTTCAATCAATCAATCTCTATTTAAATAGCGCAAATTACAACAAAGGTCAGTTTGGCTTTTTATTTCATAATAAATTGAAAAAATAAATCATATTAAATCATTTTTCCTTTTCTTCTTCTTCTTCTCGGATATAAACAAGTCCATCAAAGTTTGAGCAGTTTGCAGGTTCTCCGTCTCATGTTTGGGTTAGCTTAGCATGTAGCCACCTGTCCCACATGATTGAGTTAGCTTAGCATGTAGCCACCAGTCCCACATGATTGAGTTAGCTTAGCATGTAGCCACCAGTCCCACATGACTGATTAGCATAGCATGTAACTACCAGTCCCACATGATTGGATTAGCTTAGCACATAGCCATCAGTCCCACAAGATTGAGTTAGCTTAGCACATAGCCACCAGTCCCAAATAATTGGGTTAGCTTAGCATGTAGCCGCCAGACTCACATGTTTGGGTTAGCTTAGCATGCAGCCGCACCGGCTTAGCAGGGTGAGAGGGTGAAGGGGCGGGGCGAGAAAAATATCAACGATAAATATCAAAGTTTAGCTTTTAATTTCATAAAAAAAGTGTAAAAATATATGGTATGAATAAACTCTTCTTCTTCTTTTTCTCAACAACGAGTCCAGAGTGTTGGCAGTTTGCAGGTTCTCCGTCAGCGCTGAAATGAAGATAAAGTCAGAGTTTAGAAAGTTCCCGTCAGAACGTTTAAACACAGAAACTCTCACCTCCATCACTGTGGGAACGTCATTGGTTCCAGGAGGTCACATGACCATTCAAAGCCTGCTGCAGTCACATGACCTTTTCTCAGAGACAAAATAAAACACAGTGAGTTAGAGCGTTACACAATCTAAGAGAAGTCAGACAAATACAAGGAAATACATACAAATATAATCTTTTTTTTAAGAAATGTTTGAAATTCATATTGATTAAAAAAAAATTAAAAATTAAATTTTTTTTTTTTAAATACATTTTACAAAGCAAATCTAAATAAAAAAATATATTAATCTAAAAAGTCAACATCAAATCATAAAAAAACAACTAATCTCAATAGAAAAACTATTCAAATTATAAATGAAATTTAAAAATTTGAATAATTAATGAATTTAAAAACTCCTAATAATACATAGCAAGCAGATTGGAAAATGAATGGATAAAAATAAAAATGTAAAACAAATTCAGTTTTAAAAAATAACTCAACAAAATCTTAATAATTTACATAATTATATCTACTGTTTGCTTGATTTATGCATTCATTCATGATTTTAAAATATTAGTTTCATTCATCTAAAAAAGATAAATCATGTAATGATGATATTTAATAAAAGTTTGTATAAAGGTGGTTATCCAATTGATGCTGACTCAGCAGTTTTGAAGCTAAATGCGTGCTAGCGACGTCTCACCTGCAATGTTAGCGCAGCGTGGGAGTGTTGTGGGCGGAGGCCTGTTGGAGCTCCTCCTCAGTCGTTGCTGTGGTTGAACTTCTCCAACACAGAGACGTTGGTTCTCTCAAACATCCACTGCTGACTCAGCGCCGCGTCATCACAGCGACTCATGAAGACACGCCGCTCGCTGCGGCTGCTGTCCATGCAGCTGTTACTGACCGGGTGGTACAGACTCTTATTCTGAAAGGACACACAGGAAGTCCTATAAAGCAGAGGTTCTCAACGTTTGGCTCAGGACCTCTTTTGGGGTAGTGAGACACTGGGAGGGGGTCCCCAGATACCCTCAAGAAACAGAATAGTTTTTAAGCAATTGAAGCCCGTTTTTGCTTATTTTTATCATTTTTCTGCAACAACACCAAACACCAATTTTTAACCTATTTTCATCACTTTTTCTTTCCATATTTTTGCTCCTTTTAATATATTTTTGCTACATTACTCCATTTCTGACACTTCTACATCACATTTTAATGACTTTTCTACACATTTTTTCTACTTTCCAGACATTTTCAGCACTTTTTTAAATTTTTTTATTTTTTATTTTCTTGTGACCATCACCAGCTCTCCCTAAGGAAGGGTAACAAACACTTTATTATAGGGAGGATATAAAAAGGGAGAGCAGTGTTTCACCACATTCACCATTTGTCATGTCCATTATTTACCAGTTTAAACAAATTGTTCAAAAATTGACACTTTACACAATTTCTGTGGTTTTAAAAAACTTTTCCACCATTTTTGCTCACTTTTAACACTTTTTATTTCCAAATAAAACAAGGATTTCCATCTTTAAAATGACTAAATACTGTGGCCCAAATAATAGTAAATAATGATCACTGAGGAATACAGTCCCTCCTCCATCTGTTATGGGGGGGCGGGGCAAACAGTGATGGTTAGTGATGTCACTGATCTAATCTCAGCCAATAGAAACATTCAATAGTAATAGAAGCGTTTAACCCATAGAGGGCATTCAGACTAACGTGCAGAGTGGCACTAGGATCAATAAACTATATTATTCATACCTGATCAGATATGGATTCACCAGGAATAAGTGGTTTAAAGGTGGACTCTCACTTTAAGGAGTGGGCAGGCTTCACTAAAGCTTTACCAGTCCAGCATGTTTGGGTTGCTGTGGGAGCAGGATAAAGGGGCGGGGCCTACCGTACCTTCCTGTACCTCCACAGCTGGTTCCCCTTCATGCAGTGGCAGTCGTAGAGCGTGACGAGGCTGCTGTGGGACACGGCATCTAGACACAGCTTCCTGGTGTGGATGGGGTCGCCCACACGGATGTCCTCCCTCCACCCCAAGGTCAGGACCTGGAACACACACACACACACACACCCCTCAGTCACACACTATGCTGATGTCGTGTTGTCATATGTGTGTGTTGTGTTATTGTGTTTTTGTGTGTGTATAGTAGTTGTGCGACCTGCCCATGGCTCCACCCCTCTCCTCTGCTCCTAACACAGTTCTCCAATCGGATCGGACTTCCCGACACAAAGTGTTTGATCTCCATACACAGCCCACTGCCCACATTCCTGATCTACACACACACACACACACACACACACACACACACACACACACAGTTAAAGCTTTGATTGTTGCTGCACAATAATTAGGGGCGTGGTCAGTCTGACAGAACTTTCAAGTTGGCCACGCCCAGAAAAAACTTGTAAGTAAACATCACAGCAATCAGCAGACACCTCTGAGGAAGACTGGCAGTTGAAAGTCAAAACATGTTAGCAGAACAAGATAAATTTCCTGAGAAAATTGTCTAAATAAATGAAACCTTAAAACAGGATTAAGTCATTTTTCACCTTAATAAATCCTTCTGATAGTCCCTGTGAGGGTAATACTAGTGTTTATGGGGTGATTGGGGGTCTTTCACCCCCCCCTACTGTCTCTGACCTGGTGGTCGACGTACTGCTTTACTACAGCCTAATACACACTGATGGTGTGTTCACACACACACAACTGTAGTGTGTGTGTTAGATTATGATTACTTCCCTTATCATAAACAGCTTTATTTTTATGGTATAAATGATAAACGTTACTAAAGGATGAGTTCACTCACAATGTAAACACTTATTCAACATTAACTGCTTTGATTTTGCACCGGTACGTTTAGGACGCCTCCCACTGCCCGTCTCACCGCAGTGGGAGGGAGGAGCTGCTGCCTCGGGGGTGCAGAGTGTTTACGACAGTGACATAACAAAAAGGGACCTTTAGGGGGAGCTCTAAGTACAAGTTACTTAGTTCTGCTTTAACATATTAACTTATTGAACGATTACGACATGTTTACTAGTTTTTGTAAATCACTAATACGACAACAGAGTTTGTTTACAATGAAAACACCCATCAGAATAAAAGACGAAAGGAAAAAAAAACTACACACTAACTTTAGCAACAGCTAAAAAAACCTTTAAACTAAAGCAAAAATTATTATTATTTATAATATCTAGATTTCTAATGTATTATTGTATACAATTTTAGTTTTTATTCTTTATGATCAATTTTTAAAACCAAAATATATATTTCTAATAATCAGAATTCCTTTATTAATCCCAGGGGGAAATTGCTTTTGTTACAGCCACAGAAAAAAATCTCACATAAAAGAATAAAATGTTTAACAAGGATGAAAAAAAAGAATAAATGTTAAATAAGTGTATAATTAAGTAAAAGACTGTTAAAAATAGGGATCAGATACACACACATTACACACATGTCTGACATATTTAACGTGTAGTGCTGGTTGTGACCCACCTCCCCCCAGGCAGCAGCAGGGGGCTCCACTGGAGGGTAGTGTTGGGGCAGGTCCCAGGCCACCTCGCTCATGAACCACTTGAAGTTCTTACAGCCGAGTCGGTTCCTCAGCTCCTTCTGAGCCGTCACGTCTCCCGCTGACAGGTGGCGGTACTCGGGACGACGCTGGTACACGTACTCTGCGTACTCGTCCATCCACACCTCAGCCACGCGCTTCAGGTTCTGCAGGGAGAAGCAATCGCACACAGACAAGGATCAGTTTCCATCTGATACAATAACACTTAATGTTACACTTGATCCAACGTGCACGTGTGTCACACGTAGGGGTGGGCAATATGGGAAAAATATCATATCACAATTTTATCACGATTTTTTTTTCATTCAAATCATTTAGACTATTTTAAAGTTATTTATCTATAAAACAAACCAATTCGTCTTCTTAAAATCATCACCCTAAATGTTAAAAAGGAATGAAAGATCATTTAAGACACGGTGATCATTAATTTAGTTTTTTTAATTGTATGTAAGTAATTTATCAAACTGGTTCTAAGTATAATTAACATCAAACTAAAGGTCTGACATGTTCTTATAGTCACAGTCTTTTTACTTTGTTTAACTAAAGTAGTGTAGCATTAGCATTAGCATCACATGCTACATAACAAGGCATCATATCAGTCTAGTGATTTCTATTAGTTATTGAGGTAACACACTCATATTAATAAAATCATACTTTAAACAGTGTTTGAACGCCTCATTTCACACAGTTTAGACAATCATATCGTTTACAAGATAAAACGTTACTGCTTTGGTTACATTAGGCCTGGGTGATATGGACCAATATTCATATCTATATATTTTTACTCTAAATGACAATAGGTGATATAAACCATTTATTTTTAATCAATAGTTTTACAATAAAAACAATAATGGGTCAAAGTCAGTGGAGCCACAAAGACCCTTTTATTAATCACTAGCAGCACAATAACTACATTTTGACTTTTTCCTTCATTAAGGCTGAAATGTGATTAAATGATGTAGTGATGATTTTTTCAGGGCAGCTCTGAGTTGTTGAAAGTAGTTTTATAGTAAATCACATTCAGGACACTGTCTCTTTAAGAATGTGTAAACAGCCCCGTTAGCTGCAGCAGCAGCAGAGTTAGTTAGAGAAACACATGCAGTGTTTCCTCAAACATCTCTCAGTGTTTAACAGACAGACAGACATCTGCACTGAGCCTCTGACAGACAGTCACTGACACAACTGACTGTGTGTGTGTGTGTGTGTGTGTGTGTGTGTGGGGGGGGGGGGGGGGGGGGGGCGTACTTCTGCCCCGTTTAAGCACTTAATTAATCTTAATTAACGTCTGTAATGCTGACGTGCTGACTAATAAATGCTGTGATTTGGCAGAGAAAAAAACATTGGATGTTTTCTATGTTTGGACTATAGACATATGACACAGACACGGCACCGCAAGGGTTAAAATGTGAACTACAGACGGTTCTACGATCTCCGTGATTTGGGAGATCGTAGTCATGTTGTAATCCTTAACGATCTAATATCGTCATATCACACACCCTTAGTCACACGTTACCTTAGCCAGGCTGATCCCTCCAGGGACTTTATAGGGGACGTACTTCCTGTAGATGTGACCCACCCTGGAGCAGGGGATGTCCTCCATACTCCCCCCACACATCCACACCTACACACACACACACACACACAGCTCAGTTTTAATTTTTCCCAAAGTCAGACTTTAATTCCTGCTGTAGAAAACAAGGTGCATTAGCATCTATTCCTGAACTCCACCACCAAACACTCCAAATGTTTAGTTAGCTTAGCATGTAGCCACCATCTCACATGTTTGGTTAGCTTAGCATTTAGCCACCGGTTGCACATGTTTGGGTTAGCTTAGCACGTAACGGCATTACATTTTATACAAAGCTAATCAAACACTGTGTTAAAGTGTGTGTTTTCCTAAGTTGTGTAGTTGTGTAATTGTGTAGAACAGTAGAAGTGGTGACTGAGCACTTATCGTCTCTAATGTTGTGAAGTGTTTCATGACTCAGTAATTACAGATAAAGTCTCGTACCAACGTTATTATTTTACACTTTCTCACATATTTAATATCGCTTCCCTTTTATTTAGATCCATTATCTGATGGACAGATCATCTCCTGAGGTCAGCAGATTAACAGGCTCTCAGCGCTAAGCTAACGCACCGCTAACACACACGGTGGGTCATGATTTGAGTTAAAATGATCTCGATTTATATCATATATCGTCATTTGTAAAACAGATATTGCTCATGTTATCCTGTGACTGTTGTAAATAAATGCATTCCGTTATATAAAGTGTGTTCTTAGTGGTACAGATTAATGTAAACGCTGAACGTCACCAGTTATATCAATGACCAGTTGTACCAATACACTGAGAACCTGCAGAGCCTTTTCTGCTGTTTCAGCAGCTTATCGATTACACAGATCTATAACACTAATCTCCTGAGTGCCCTGCAGTCACAGAACACGCGTGTTGCGTGTAAGTGCACAGAGCGCTGTGTGTAAAACACGCCTGGTTCCCGCGGTAACCTTCAAACAGCATGAATTATGTTGAGCACGCAAAGCTTTAATCCTCCCTCACTCCAGCTTCTTCTTCTTCAGAGTCACCTACTCTCACAGAAAAACTGAAGGACTTTGATTCACACAATCCCATCAGAGAGTTTGAAAATATCCAAACAAGGGGGCGGGGTCACAAACATGTGATCATATCTGATCTGAGGGTCACATGATGAAGAGTTTGTGCCATTTATGAACATTTTTTTCTGATATTATTGTGTATTTTCATTGTTGTTTTGTCATTTTGTGCGTTTACTTTGGGGGCCACACAAAATAAGACTGAAGGCTGCAAGTGTTAGACCAGTTGTTCTCAACCTTGGGTTCAGGACCAAATTTGGGGTCACGAGACACTAGGAGGGGGTCACCAGATGCCTTTAAAAAAAAAAAAGAATATTTTCTGATTTTACCCTTTTTCTACAATTACACTAAACTCACCATATTTTAATCTATTTTCATCATTTTTTCTTGCCATATTTTTTCTCCTTTTAATGTCATTTTGTTACATTTCTCCCATTTCTGACACTTCTACATCATATTTTAGTGTCTTTTCTGCACATTTTTTCCACTTTTACACCTAATGTCACATATTGACCCATTATTGTCACTTTTAACCTCTTCACCAGATTTCATGATTATTTTTAACCACATTCACCATTTGTCATGTCCATAATTTTGCAGTTTAAATTAATTGTTCCAATATGGACACTTTGAACTCTTTTTTTTACCACTTTTTCTCGTTTTTTGCTCACTCTAATGTACAACTTTTACTGTAACTAAATTCTGTGGTTTTTATAATTCCATTTTACCACCTCGTCACTTTTGGGGTTTTTTTTCGTCACTTTTAACCCATTTTATTTCTGATTAAAACAAGGATTTACATCTTCGACTTGACTATATACTATGGCCTTTCACACAAACTTTTAAAACATTACTGTAGTTCCTGGACTATAAGTCCATACTTTTTCATTTAAAACTGAGAAAACAACTTGTATACAATGACACTCCTTCCCCTCTTTGAGCCAATAAAAATCAGTTAAACAGGAAGTACAGGACATTCTGGTCGTTATCTCACCTTAAAGGAGATCTCGTACTGTTCACCTCCCCAAATCTCCAGCCCGGTGTCGTAGCCCCCCAACTCCCAAAACCACTTCCTGTCCACAGCGAACAGTCCTCCTGCCATCACAGGTGACCTGAGGAACACACACACACACACACACACACACACACGCACACACAAAGGGCACTCAATTTATATGTTGGTGGATGAGTTGAATTGGTGATCATTATAAGTGGTGGTCAAAAACCAGTCACAAGATAACATGATCACCATTGGCTCCATAGCAGCGCCTGCTCTGAGTTTTTAATGACAACAAACAGATTTACTTTCACTTTACTGATGGAAATGAAAAGTGAACACGCTGTGTGTTTACACACACACACACATCACTGCACGTGTGTGTGTGTGTGCTCACTGTTTGCCTCTAATTGATCCTCCTCAGGGGACAACATGGGGTGAGAGTTTTCCTCCTGATGAAAAGCTGTAACTATGACAACTTGCTGTACCTGTGAAGAGTGTGTGTGTGTGTGTGTGTGTGTGTGTGAAGGTACTGGTGTTAAGAATGAAGTTTCTCTGTTCAGGTGCAGATCAGCTAACGAGGTTCACTTCCTGCTCACAGCTTCACCTGAGCAGGAAGTGAAACTCTTCACAATAAAGGTCTCTTATTTTAAGTTCAATTAAGATTCTTTGATTTATTACCATTAAAAATTGTATAAATACATTAAAATACCTGCAACATACCCAGCAACAGGACCTGTAATATTACTCATAAAAAGTGTGGGCGTGGTTACAAATTTGGGCGTGGTGAAAAGACTGGCCGTATTTACAAAAAGCAAGTGTTGATATAGAATGGGCATGGTTACTAAGAGAAAGTGTTTCATATAAAGAGTGGCTGTGGTAACAAAGAGTGGGCGGGATTACAAAGAGCAAGTGTTTGATATAAATAGTGGGCGTGGTTACAAATTGTGGGCGTGGTTACCATAGTTCAATGTGTCCTTACTTCATAATGTCATGTTACATGCCCTTACTTTCTCATCATTTAATAAAAACCATTGAGTGTAAACAGAGTCTATCTGCTGTAACAGTGACACTGTATTAATAACATTAAATAATAATAATGTGTGTGTGTGTAAAGTTATTTGTTGTGTTTTGTGTGCCGATATATCTGGTGTTTTATCTTCTCTCACTAATATTATCTAATGGAAGATATTTAGACTCAAACACTCACTCAAAGGGTTCGCTGGGGTCGGGGTTCTGCAGCCGTGGGGGGATGGGGATGCGTTTGTAGTACATCTCCCAGTCGAAGGCGCCGCGCATGGCGTCGCCCGCCTGCGTCTCGTAGCCAAAGTTGTCGTGGTCAATGACGTCAATCATCGGACACACGATGGTCTTCCTGTTCTGCGCAATACGGTCTGAGTTTGAAACAAAGAAAGTAGTTTGTTAGAATGGCTCCGCCCATTGCTCTGATTGGTCAGAGCGTGTCCTCACCTAGCAGGGGGGGCAGCCAGTTCACGTTAGCCTCACAGTGCGAGTCCAGGAAGGTGACAACGTCGCCTTTAGCCACCGTCGCTCCCAGCAGCCGCGTCCTGATAAGCCCCTCCCTCTTTTTATTCCTCAGGATTCGAACCTTTGGCAGCTGCACCATGTACTCCTCCAGCGCCCCCTTCAGGTGCTCTGCATAATTGACAGGAAACACAATATGACTATTATCAAACATGTCAGGGACAGGAAAATAGAAAGTTTTAAGTGAGCGTGGGAAAGTTTTAATATTTTAGACAAGTGTGGAAATGTTTTAAGTGAGCGTGGGAAAGTTTTGAGTGAGCGCGGGAAAGTTAAGGTTTTAAGTAAGTGCCAGAAAGTTTTAAATATGCGAAAGTTTTAAGTAAGCACGGGAAAGTTTTAAGTGCGCGTGAGAACGTTTTTTAAGGTTTTAAGTAAGCGTCGGAATGTTTTAAGTGAGCGCGGGAAAGTTTCAAGTAAGCACGGGAAAGTTTTAAGTGAGAGCAGGAAAGTTTTAAGATTTTAGATGTGTGGAAATGTTTTAAGTGAGCGTGGGAAAGTTTTAAGTAAGCATGGGAAAGTTTCAAGTAAGCACGGGGAAGTTTCAAGTGAGCGCAAGAAAGTTTTAAGTAAGCGTGGGAAAGTTTTAAGTGAGCGCAAGAAAGTTTTAAGTAAGCGTGGGAAAGTTTTAAGTGAGCGCAAGAAAGTTTTAAGTAAGCGTGGGAAAGTTTTAAGTGAGTGCGGAAAAGTTTTAAGTAAGCGTGGGAAAGTTTTAAGTGAGTGCGGAAAAGTTTTAAGTAAGCGTGGGAAAGTTTTAAGTGAACGCAGGAAAGTTTTAAGTAAGCATGGGAAAGTTTTAAGTGAGCGCAAGAAAGTTTTAAGTAAGCGTGGGAAAGTTTTAAGTGAGCGCAAGAAAGTTTTAAGTAAGCGTGGGAAAGTTTTAAGTGAGTGCGGAAAAGTTTTAAGTAAGCGTGGGAAAGTTTTAAGTGAGTGCGGAAAAGTTTTAAGTAAGCGTGGGAAAGTTTTAAGTGAACGCAGGAAAGTTTTAAGTAAGCATGGGAAAGTTTTAAGTGAGCGCGGGAAAGTTTCAAGTAAGCACAGGAAAGTTTTAAGTGAGCATGGGAAAGTTTTGAGCGAGCACGGGAAAGTTAAGGTTTTAAGTAAGCGCCAGAAAGTTTTAAGTATGCGAAAATTTTAAGTAAGCGCGGGAAAGTTTTAAGTGAGTGTGGGAAAGTTTTAAGGTTTTAAGTAAGCGTCGGAATGTTTTAAGAAAGCGCGGGAAAGTTTCAAGTAAGCGCGGGAACATTTTAAGTAAGCGCGGGAACGTTTTAAGTGAGCGCGGGAAAGTTTTAAGTAAGCGCGGGAAAGTAAGTCAGAGTGAGATGTGTAGTTGTAGTTGTGTATATTGTGTTGTGTAATCAAACCAGTCAGGTGACCAGTGTGAAGCTTAGGTACTAATTAAAAAAATACATGCTAGTTGTGTTGGTGCATCCCTATCAATTACTCACATAATCAATTACTCACATAATCAATTACTCAAACAAAGAATCAATTAATTTAAAAAATCAGTCAAATTATCAGTTAATCAAAATATTGATTACTAGAAAAATGGGTGACTGAAAGACTTACTAAAAGACCCGAATATTGGACTAATCGATTACTAAAATACCTAATTACTGAATAGATTAACAGATTATTGAGTTGATAATTAGACCTATAATAATAATATATCCAGTATAGAGACACATACAGTACAGCTGTATGAGTGCTGTTTAGCAGTCTGAGATAACTCCGCCCATTAATCACACAGTTAAATGTATCTAGAATTTAGACCACATGTCAAACACATGGCCCGGGGGCCAGATCCGGCCCTTTGGAGCATCCAATTCGGCTCGCAGGAGGAAGTAAAAATTACAAAGAAAACATGAATCATTGTGTAAATGTATTTCATTTATTTTATTGGTTTATTTACCAGCTGCGGAGCACCGTCGGGCCAAGATGTCACAGTCTGAGTTGTTCACAAAGTGAAAGTACAGAAATACAGTTGTTTAAGATTGTGTGTTGTTTTAATAAAAAAAAGAATAATAATTACAAAAAACTATTTATATTTTTCAGAAACTTCAGGTGACCCAACATTGGTTGAAAATAAGATTTTGTGGCTTTTGAATAGATTTATTTCTGTAGTTTTTATTATTTCCAATCATCTCATGCCTGGGGGGACAAAGACTGACACTTTATTTGTTAATTTTCTACTCTCTCCCTCAAGTCCCCCCTGTAGTGCCATTGTGTACCCCTAGGGGTACACGTACCCACATTTGAGAAACACTGCTGTAGACTAAGCTAACCTCCAACGTCTAACAGGCCCCCGCACTGAAGACTTTCAAATCCTGCTTTAAATCCACTTTTACTCCTTGGCTTTTAATTCACCTTGATATTTTATTTTTTTTTGGGGGGGGGGGTTAGCCCTGTTTAGATGTGTTTAATTTCATGTTTTTATTGTTTGTTACCAAGGCAGCAGGAAATCATCAGTTAGAATTTTTTGTTGATTGTAACCATGACGACAGAAAAGAAGCCAATGGAGGAGATGAAAGCCAAATAACTTCAAAGTACCTGGATACTATCCATGATATTATCACATACAGCTTAAAGCTCTACAAACTCCACTATTTGTTGATAATTATCTTCCATTTGTTATCTGAAACATTGACGATGGATCAAAAACCAGCGATGAACATTACTTTTGGTGACTTTGTGGATTCTGAGCCCTTATTTAACAAATTCAGAGGGGCGTCATTCCAACACCCAAAGCAAACTCGTAGGAAGAAGGTTAAGATGCAGAAGATGAAGGGAGACCAACCATCATCTCCTGGAGACAAGGGTGATGATGAACAAGTCAACCATCCACCAGTTACCGTACCAGTGAGTCCCTGTGAACCAGACTGTACACTGGTACCTGACCAAGCACCACCAGGGTGTATCACATGTGAAGAGATGACACACAAGGCATCCTTTACAAGGTACCAGATGGAATTACTAGACAGGGACCTGGACCACCTCAAACTGGCTCTGGACGTTTCCAAAAAGAAGTTCCATGAGCAGGAAGAACAATGGGAAGAGGAACGAACGATGATGATGAAGAAGGAAACAGAATCAGATTCCATGGTTAAAATCCAGAAGAAGGAAATCTCAAAGCTCAAGCTTAGCCTGGACCAATCGAAACAAGAGTTACGCCGAGGTGTGTCTAACCAGATGAAGATGCTGGAGTGGCAGCGGGAAATCACCTCCATCCTTCAGCGTCAGAATCAGCTGATCTTCAATCTCACACAGTCACTGGATCAGACCAAAGAACAAGTAGAGGAGCAAACCAGGGAGCTTCAGCACCAGGAAACAACAGTGAGTCATTATCTCATTTATTCAACTTTTATTTACTTGGTTTTTTTAACGACGCTTTTACAAATTGAATTTTGTTGTCACATTTATTTAGAAATTAGTTTAAATTCTATCAGTACAAAAATAAAATAGCGATATTAATATTAATACAAACTTCTGATAATAAAGTAATGATATTAATATACAATAATTGTTCTAAAGCACAATAATATAAAATGTTTTTACTGCTGATTTTAATGTTCTTGTTGATTTTTTAAGCGTTAAATATTTTCTGTTGAACTTTTTAATCATGTAAAGCACATTGAGTTGCCTTGTGTATGAAATGCACTATACTAATAAATGTCTCTTGTCTGATTCTAATCTCCACGCAGATATCAGAAGCTCAGAAGAACGTCATCATCAAAGACGAAGAGCTGAAAGTGAAGGATCTCCTCGTGCGTGAGCAGAACATTGAAAACGACGTTCTGAGGGCTGATCTCAGGCAGGCGCAGGAGAAATTAAAAAGTCAAAGTGATCAACACAAGCAACTGTTGGAGGTGAACGCCAACATGTTAGAAGTGGTGAAATCGAAGGAGCAGGTGATAGAAAAGGTGACCCTGCTGGAGAACGCCCTGGTCGAAGCACAGAACCAACTGAAAGCCAAAGATGTGGAATTAGAAGAAGAGCGGTCCAGCCACGCTAAAAAGAAACCACTACGGAAAAGAATCCTCCAGTGGTTTAAGAGGAAAACCAAACGCTAGAACAATATAAACCCCATGATGATTTAAAACATTCTCTCTATCCTTTTCTCCCTCGAATGCAGGAAAAAACTTTAATAAAGAAAAAGAAAAGATAAAATAACAAAATTAATAAAAGAAATGTTCATAAAAATAATTATTTTGTGTTGAACTGAGTTATTAAGTTGGGTCAGATCATGAAAATCAAAGTATAATGACTATTTTCCTCAAGAATTCTGACTTTAAAGTCAAAATTCTGACTTTTTTCTGACTTTAAATTCAGAATTCTGAAATTTTCCCTCAGAATTCCAACATAAGGGAATTGGTAATGCACTGCACACTTTTATTTGTAATCTCTCAATGAAAAATTCATGTCAAATTTGTGTTTAAATTCTGTTAGCTCCATGAATTTTCATTCCACTTTCATTCCATCATTGTGTTCTATTGTTGTTTTTTCACAGTATTCTAGGCAAAATATTGTAGCTGGACAAAGGGGGCAGGGGCGCAAATTCCGGTGGGGGATGCAGGGGTCGTGTACCCCCCCAAAAGATCCATTGTAAACACAAATTTTAAAAAAATTACAATATAGTTACCTTATTTTACTTCAAAATACAAGTAATGCTGTTTATAAACACATTGTTTGATAATTTTAACAATTGAAATATTATACCTTTCAATTAAAATCAACAGTTTTTACATATATTTTTTTTATTTCTGATGTTTTTATACTGGCCATGTAGTTCATAGTGCTGTGGACTTGTAGCTACACATTCACGCCAAAACATTTTTCATTTGGTAAAGTTTTGTATATTTCTAAGTTTTGTGGCATATTCATTTGTGTTTTATAATTTGTGTAAATGTTTGTGTATTCACTAGGTGTGTAAATGAGGATGTCAGTGAACGCACCATCAAACCCTGTTAAACTATTTCACTCCTCAATGCATTTTAGCTGGAAGTTCATTGCACTTTTAAAACATACTGGGGATTTTTATAGATGTATGTGGTTATTTTTATTTTTAAAGAATTCAAGAACTTCACAGAATTATAAACTGTTCTAGAAGCAAAAGTTAAACTTTTTGGAAAACTGTAATTCAACAGTTTGATAACAAGGCAAATGTATTAATATAGTGCATTTCATACACAAGCCAACTCAATGTGCTATACATGATGAAAAAGTGCAACAGAAAACATTCAACAGCTTAAAAATCAATAAGAACAATAACATCAGCAGCAACAACATTTAAAATCACCACTAAAAACATTTAAAATCATCAACAAACACATTAAATCAACATCACCAAAAATCTCCCTCTCAGTCATACGCGGTAGAGAAAAAGAAAAACCTTTAAATTGGATGTAGGATGTTCACATGTGATGCTGACTTGCTCTGGGCTCCACTATCTGACCTGTGTCCATAGATCTGAGAGATCCGCTGGGTTCATACCTGACTAAACATCTCACTGATGGATTCTGGACCAAACCATTCACATATCACTCGTTATTCATATTGTTACTTGAATTACAGTTAATTATCATTTATTTGTTCTCGCAAGTTTTTTTAAAATTTTTTTTAAAGTAAATAAAGTTCTATTTCAAACCATTTTGTAGCATTTCGTGATGTGCAAATTGTTAATTGTATCGTCAGATTCATGGCAATGCCCGCCCCTAATGTACACACGTTTATAAACAGGAACACACTTGATTTAGTTTAATATGGACTACAGCAGTGGTTCTCAAACTTTTCTCTTACTTCTGAATCCAAGTGCCCCCTTATGTCCAACTACAACATTTTGCTTAGAAAACTATTTAAACACAACTATTGACCACAAAGATGGAATGAATGAGTGATAACACATTATTAAAAATCATTTTGTAAATAAGTAGAAATAAACAGTATTTAGTGCCTCATGAACAGATTTATCTCTATAGTTTTTATCATTTTTGGTCGTCTCTCCTGCCTATTGTGGGACAGAAACTCATGTCTACTATTTTCAGTTCATAGTTTATTAATTTTTCACCATCTCTCTCTCTCTCTTTTAATGAAGTTGTAATGTAAAGTAACAGTATGATCTTAAAGAAATGCTTCACCTTTAAATCAGAGATAACAGAGTTACTCACAGTAGCACACACACAGTATACACTTTAACTCTTTAACTCTCTTTAAAGTTATGCTCTAATGCGTTTTGGTTTGGCCCACCTTTACATCTATCTTTTAAAGAGAGAGCGACACAGGCTCCACCAACCAGATCATCAAACAGGGAGGAGGGAAAACACACACACGCACACGCGCACACACACACACACAGTTTAATGATGATTGGTTCATTTTTACCAGAATAAATTGGAAAAGAACTCAGTGTTTACTGAAAGCAAAGAGGAATTAATCAGAGTAACGACGTTGGCTGAAACACGTTAGTCTTTATTAGAGGGAGGGGGAGGAGCCAACTGTTCAACAAACAACTGAGTGAGAGACTTTAACTCAAAAAAACACTGCCTTTCACAATAAGAGCGCCAGCTGGAGGATTACACACACACACACACACAACATAAATGTATATAGCAAATGGTTAATTGCTGACGCTGACTGTGCATAAATATAGGAATAAATAAATAAAAACAAATAAATAGCATTTATGACAGATAGTTAGGTATTAGGTGATTTATTCATTTATCTGCAGGTATTTATGTATTTTTAGCTATGGCAGAATTGGTCCTCCACACAAAAACACTCCATAAATACATAAAATGTTTACAAAAACACACAATTAAACATTAGACATACACAAAATGACAACAGAAATGTACATTAACAACAAAAACACACAAAAAGACTTAAATACACAAAACATCAACAGAAAAACCACATAGTTGCTTTGTGGTTTCCTGTGATAATGCTTTGATTGGTGATGTGAATTATTGCATATATCTGGACGCATTTATTCAATTATTTTATTGTGGCAAAGTTGATCCTCCATAATTTTACGTTTCTGTTGTAATTTTGTGTGTGTGTGTTCTTTCGTTTTGTGTGTTGTGTAATCCAGATAAGTTATTCTCCCCCTGTACTTAAGTCAGTCGCTGCTGGGAGCACTGGTCAGCTGTAATGTGGTGGTTGTGGTGGTTGTCGCAGCCACAGACGAGGCGTCTCCATCCGATCCATCCGATCCATCCGTCCCCTGCTCACTGAATTATTTCTACTCTCTGTAAATGAGGCCAGGAGCCACAGAGCGGCTGATTTATGATGAACAGGTTCAAAGCGCCGCTGCATTGATTTGTGCTGCTCGGCACAGACTCAGGATTATTCTCCTCCACCGCTCCCTCGCTCACCCAGAGAGCAGAGGAGAGAGAGGATTGAGGCGCGCTTTGTTCTCCCGTCTTTTGGGCTGTAATTACACACAGCCTGGTTTCACACCACAGCGGGTTCCGGTCCACGTCCTCACAGGTTAAATCACTTCCCCACAGCTCCATAATGTACACCATCAATCCACTCCAGGAGGATTGTGGGTAAAACCAGACACTTTCACACTTTTAGATCAAGAGCGCTTTGTTACTATGGAAATGAAACTTAAAGGTATTACCAAGGATTTAAAGGGATCCTCCAGTGTTTTTACAACTATGTCCTCAAATGTTCTAAATGTCTAATAAAACACATTATTATACACTATATTAATTGTATTAGCTTTTATAAATGGGACTACTTTACAGTTTTAGAGTCTGTGTTCCAATATCTAGAAATCATGTGAATTCTGCCTGTAAACATCCCATTGTTTTCTATTGGAGTGAAACATTCAACCTGATTTATTGATCATTTAACAGATTTTTAGATCATTTAACAGAATTTTAGATCATTTAACAGATTTTTAGATCATTTAGCAGCTTTTATGGTCAAAATAACAACTTGTACTTTTGGTTGCTCAAAAAAAAACAGTGTCTCGATCCAATATTGATATCGTCTGATATCAGCCAGAAACTGAATATCAGATTTTATTGGACTGCATCTAAAATCTCCAATATATATGATATTTATTCATTTGTAGAATACTGTAGATATTGTTGAAGGTTAAAATATATGTAACCAATTCGTTAATAATAAATGGGTCAGTTTTTTTGATCCCTACTGTTGCTGACTATTATTCTCTGATTGAGTAACATCACATGATCAAACCTTTTCTAACATTCCACACTACAAAATAAGTCATAAAAGAATGTATGATTCGAGCTGATATTGTATTGGATCGATATTGTTATCGACCAATACACAAGGCTGCAATATTGGTATCGTATCGGAAGTGATTAAGCTGTATCTGTATTTATAGAAAGAAGATAAAAACAGTTGTGACCACAGGGGGCGACAGCTCCAACTTTGAGGTTTGGTAGTAAACAATAAAGCAGAGAATAAGAGCTCTCACTCAAAAGTCCTTCTATTCTCAGGGTTTGTCCGTGTTTTACGCTCTAACTTCATCCACCAGAGCTTGTCAGTGCACTGTATAACTCTTTCAGTGCCACTGTTACATTATTACATCATTTACGTTTTTTCACGGAGATTACTAGAAAACACCCTGGCGGAGGTCCTTCATGAATATCTAAGCTGTAATGTGTTGTAGTGACCAACTGTGCCCTGAAGGTGGCAGCAGTACACCTTTAGATGAGAGATTAGCCACTGATGCTACCATTAGCTAAGGAGGAAGAAGCAGGAACGAGGGAGATTATGGCGCTATGAAGTGATATTGTGTGGATCCAGAAGCTCACAGCACCACATACTAACACAACATGTGTGGACCTGAGTGGATTATTGCTTATGTTGCAATCGTGACATAAACCTTCAACTAACTGAGCCAAACGGGTCACTTCTGCGTGTCGGGAGGAAGAGGAAGTGACGTCTGTGTGATTGACGAGGGGCAGATACAAAATACATTTAGCAAAACATTCAACTGTGAGCCAGATATCTAAATAATAGGTGACCTGTAGGTGGCAGCAGAGCACCTTTGGATGAGAGATCACCTGTGATGGGCAGAGCTCAGAGGGAGAGGAAAGGAGTTTATGAGACAGAAAATGGTGCTATAGAGTTGATGCTGAAGTTCCCACCAGTTCACAGCAGCTCATACTCAACCAGAGCATGTGTGGAACTAAGTGGACTATTGAGAGTGTGGTGATGGTGAGAGAAAACCATCAAAAACAGAAACTCAGCAGGTCTGGGAGGAGGAGGAAGTTGTGTGTGTGGAGAATGACGGGGGGAGAGACTTGGAGGAACGCCAAAATACAGTAAGAAATCCATTCAACTCTGACATAGAAAGTAAAATAATAATAATGTTGCCATCAAAAACCTGGTTTTTGTAGTTTTATAGAAAGAAACTAATGTTGAGGTGTCACTAAAGGAAATAAAAATTGTTTCAAAGTCACTAATAGATTTTTTCAGAAAAAGATGTTTTTCTCAGCTTTTTTTCACAAACTGGTGATTTGTGTGAAACTTGCCTCGATTCAACTGCAGAATACGGAAGAACGAAATAAGCTAGAAACAAAAATCTTTCTTCTGGTCAAATTAGAGACTTTAATCTTTCAGAGTCTAGTGTCAGAATTTAGGTTATCATGGTAGAAAATATTCTGTGGGTCTTTAAGAAATCAGTCAAAATGCTCTAAAACAGCTGGCATTGAATAAGTTAATAAAGGGAGAGTAAACGTTCCTTAGAGCTCTTATTCTCTGCTTCATTGTCTACTACCAAACCTCAAAGTTGGAACTGTCACTCCTTATTTGTTTTATCCTCTTTCTGTAAACAAAAGAGGTTTACATCCAGATCTTTAACTTTTCCTGGTTTTTTAGAACCAAAAAGCAGTAAAAAGCTGCAAATTGTTGTAAAATGCTACTAAATTAATGATTTGTTGAGACAACGACCAGAATGTCCTGTACTTCCTGTTTAACTGATTCTGATGTGTGTGTACCTTTGTCGCTAAAGTCGTCCACCAGGATGATCTCTGCGATGAGTGATGGTGGTGAGCGGTTGATGACGCTGTGGACGGTCCTGAGCAGAGACGACCAGCCCTCGTTGTGGAAGGGAATGATGACGCTGCAGTTTGGAAGCTGCTCCGCGTACACTTTGGTCTTACAGCTGCAACACGCACACACACACACGCGCACACGCAAACACACACACGCGCACAAAGAAAAGACAATAACAACAATCTAAGCCAGTACCAACATTATTAATGTATGCATGTATTAATCACTGAGGACAGAATCAGAGCTAATTAATTAGCATCCTTTTACTTTGAAGGCCGTGGTGACACTTCCTCCTGATCGGAGCTCAGGTTAGTGACTGTGTGTGTGTTTAAATTACAGATGAATTTAAACTGGGTTAATGATGTAAACACAACAAACTGGGTCAAGTGTGAAGCTGCAGCACGCACACGCGCACGCATGCACACCAGTGTGTCACCCTGTAAGTTATGGTCATCGATCATTAGAGCGACTCGTGTTTCTGCAGCTGACAGTGACGGACGGCTTAAACAGATTAATGATTCTTTCCAGGAAGTTGTTACATAGAGCTGTAGACCAGTGGTTCTCAACCTTGTAGTCAGGACCCTGGAAAGGGGTCGCCAGATGTCCTTAAGAAACCAGGGATCATTTAACAACTTGAGCCCATTTTTGCTGATTTTTATCCTTTTTCTGCAACTAAACCAAACTCATCATATTTTAACCTATTTTCATCATTTTTTCTTGCCATATTTTTGCTCCTTTTAATGTATTTAATGCTACATTACTTCCATTTCAATGACTTTTCTACACATTTTTTCCACTTTCAAGCTTCTTTTAGCCAATTTAACCACACTCAGAATTAGCCATGTCAATTGGGTTCAAAGTGACCAAAAATGGTGTAAAAGCTGGTGAAATAGGATTTTAAAAACCACAGAAATTAGTTAAAAAGTTGCAAATTAAAGTGAATAAAAACAGACAGAAAAAGTGGCAAAAAGGGTTAAAAGTGTCAATATTGGAACAATTAGTTTAAACTGGTAAATAATGGACATGACAAATGGTGAATGGGGTTAAATGTGAAAAAAATAATCATGAAATATGATGAAAAGAGGTTAAAAGTGACAATAATAGGTCAACATATGTGACATTAGGTGTAAAAATGGTGGAAAAGGGTTTATAAGTGCTGAACATGTCTGGAAAGTGGAAAAAATGTGTAGAAAGGTTTTTTGTTTCTGGCTTGTTTCATTCTCCTGTAATCAGCCGTTGAATAGAGCAAGTTTTACACAAATCTTCAGTGTCAGCAAAAGCTGCAAAAAGCTGAGAAAACAGCCTTTTTCTAAAAAACCCTGCTTGCCCCGTTTTTTTTTATCATTTTATCTCACCATCGCCACACTCTCCAATAGTTGACTGAAGTTCCACACATGCTCTGGTCGGGGGTGCGCTGCTGGTAGGAACATCAACATCATCTCTTGTAGAGACATTTTCTGTCTCATAAACTCTTTCCTCTCCCTCTGAGCTCTGCACCCAAAGGTGCTGCTACCACCTACATGTCACCTATTATTTAGATATCTGGCTCACAGTTAAGGCCCACCTACACCCCCGTCAATCACACAGACGTAACTTCCTCTTCCTCCCGACACACAGAGATGACCCGTTTAGCCCTGTTAGTTAATGGTTTTATCTCATGATCACAACATAATCAATAATCTACTCAGGTCCACATGTTCTGTGTTAGTATGTAGAGCTGTGAGCTGATGGATACGTCACAATATCACTTCATAGAGCCATAATCTCACACGTTTCTGCTTCTT
Source organism: Gouania willdenowi (assembly GCF_900634775.1). Classification (NCBI taxonomy): domain Eukaryota; kingdom Metazoa; phylum Chordata; class Actinopteri; order Blenniiformes; family Gobiesocidae; genus Gouania; species Gouania willdenowi. The sequence continues at coordinate 763,799 of NC_041057.1, read as the reverse complement.
CCTCCTTAGCTAATGCTAGCATCAGTGGCTAATCTCTCATCTAAAGGTGCACTGCTTCCACCTTCAGGACACAGTTGGTCACTACATCACATTACAGCTTAGATATTGATGAGGGACCTCTGCCAGGGTGTATTCTAGTGATCTCCGTGAAAAAACGCAAATGACGAGTTATCTCGACAATGGCACTGAGTGAGTTAAAATATGATGTAGTGTAATGAGAGTAATGGAACAAAAAATGCATTTAAAGGAGAAAAAAGTGATGAAAATAGGTTAAAATATGGCCATTTTGGTGTAGTTGCAGAAAAAGGGTAAAAATAAGCAAAATGGGCTCAAATTGTTCAAAAATTATTCTTAACTCATTGAAGGAATCTGGAGAGCTCCTCCCAGTGTCTCGCGACCCCAAAAGGGGTCCTGACCCAAAGGACCCCTTCTCAACCCCTGCTTTACAGGAAGCCGTTAGCATAGCCTCTGTACATAGACTTATAGACAATAGATCTGTTTCCGTCCTCTGTTAGACCTATGATGAAAAGATCTGTTCTTCATACATTTGTAGTAGTAGTATGACTATTCTATAGATCCTGATTGATGCACCTCCTTGTTCGTTGTGTTGTTGTGTTTGTTGTGATCTACACACGTCGCACAAATGCTGACAGGACCTACTTTTTGTGGCGGATGTCTGGCAGTGAGCGGTTGAGGGCGATGCGGTCGCTGACGTAGATGTTGAAGCCGTTCTCTCTGTAGGCCTGATCTACTCGCTGGTTGTCTGTGAGAGGAAAAGGTTTCCCCTGTTCACCGTAACCTAGGATACACACACGCACACACACTACATAAAGTCTCGATTCTTTGTTTACTTTTATTTTGTAATCCAAACTGTAAAATTATTGTTCCTGTTTGTATTTCTTGTGTTCATTCAAAATGTTTCAATATCTTACATTATATTATTATTAGTTTAATGGGGATTCAAATTCATTTTAAACAGTAAATCATTCAAATTCATGTGATTCAAGTAGTCAAACAAAGTCGTAGTCATTAATAAAAAAAACATTTTAGTGTAAATACAGTTTTAACATTCAGTAAATTTCAACATTTCATACTTTGTGTGTGTGTGTGTGTGTGTGTGTGTGTGTGTGTGTGTGTGTGTGTGTGTGTGTGTGACAGACACAGGGGCTTAAACCAGGATCCAAACCCAGTGTTAATGTAACTGATTAACTGTTTTATTATGAATCCACAGCGTCTAAAGCTAATGTTTGACCTCCTCATTAACCACAGCAGAGATAGAAAACTGACATCATAGGGGGCGGGGCCACAGACATCTGATTGTATCTGATCTTAGGGTCACATGATCAACATTCATGTCAGCATTAGAAATAATGACCAATCAGAGCATTAACACAGGAAACTGTCAGTTTACTACCAGGCTGTTTTCAGATTCAGTTTATGTATTTTTAGATTTATTATTATTATTTTATTCATTTTGTCTATTTTTTAATTAATTTTTTGTGTTCTGTGAGTCATTTTGTGTGGGGTTTTGTTTGGAGGCCGCACAAAGATAGTCCAGCGGGCAAATGTGGCCCCCGGACCACCAGTTGCCTATGTGTGCTCCACAGCTTGGCGTTAAATGAGTGAACTGTTCTATCCTGGTCCAGAAAGCATCTGTAACTTTTATTGTCTTTAATTTAAAATGATGGGAATAACAAACGTCAGAGGTTTGTTTATTTCTCACAGTATGAAAATGGTTTTTATTCACGTTCTCGTTAGGGTTTCTCAACCTCTGGTTCAGTCAGTCCTACCGACTCGAGCGGCATCTCTCCTCATGGCGTCGTAGTCATGCCAGTCCGTTCGCCGCACCCCGTCCAGTCCGACCTGCGTCACCTTCCCCGCCTGTTTCAGACCCTGATGAAGAACACGACACGCACCATTAAACATCACAAGAATCTGTGATAAGCACATTTATTTATTCATCTGAATAATATCCACTGTTATTATTATTATTATAGTCATCTTAAAGATGGAAATCCTGGTTTAATCACTAATAAAATGGTTTAAAAAGGAAAAGTCGTTGAAATGGGATTTTAAAAACCACAGAAATTTGTTAAAATTTGCAAATCAGAGTGGACAAAAACATAGAGGTTCAAAATGTCAATATTAGAACAATTAGTTTAAACTGGCAAATAATGGACATGACAAATGCTGAATGTGGTTAAAAGGAGAAAAAATAATCATGAAATATGGTGAAAAGAGGTTAAAAGTGACAATATTGGGTCAACATATGTGACATTAGGTGGAAAAGCATTGAAATGTGATGTAGAAGTGTCAGAAATGTAGCAAAAATACATTAAAAGGAGCAAAAATATGGAAAGAAAAAGTGATGAAAATGTGTTAGAATATGGTGAGTTTGGTGGAGTTGTACAAAAATGGTAAAAATAAACAAAAATGGTCTGAAATTCTTCAGAAAAAAGTTAGCTTCCAGTTTCTTGAAGGTATCTGGCGACCCCCTCCCAGTGTCCGACCCCAAGGTTGAGAACCCCTGGTTTAACTGACTAGTGCTGCCAGTTAAAGTCAGTTTCATCCCTCAGATCAAATCCTGCAATCCCACAATGCAAAGCTTTATTTATAATGTTTGTTTCAGTCAAAACACACACAGCTGGCACTATCTGCCACGCATTAACATTCAAACACAGCCGTGTATGAAACTCTGCTCTAGGAGTGACTTCCTGTGTCTGCAGATACCACAGCACAATGCTACAATAATTAGCTCCACAGGAAGAAGCAATTAGCGCCACAATATGCATACAAACGACTGATGCTATTAGCAGGGCAGTTAGCGGCCTGCAAGCACACCTCTCTGTGTGTGTGTGTGGTTTCTTCCTCTCCTGCTTTGCTGTGAGTGACACATGTTGCTGTAAGACACTAAAACACAAACAAACATGAAACACAGGACAAAATGTAAACACAAACATGTAAGTTTACCAGCACACACTACACACTACATTCACTACACACTACATTCACTACACACTACATTCACTACACACTAGGGATGTCCCGACACAACTTTTTCACTTCCGATACAATACCAATATTGCTGCCTTGAGTCGTGGCCGATACGATGTCAATCTGATATAATATCAGTACGAATCATACATACTTTTATTACTTATTTTGTAGTGTGGAATGTTAGAAAAGGCTTGATCATTAAAAAAGACTAATTTATTATAAACCAATGGATTACATACAGTATAATGAACATTTTATAATAAGAATATTCTATTATTGATTAAAAGAAATTAAAAAATAAAATAGAAAATATTGAAAAAATAAATACAAAAAAAACAATATATATTATATTGGAGATTTTAGATGCAGTCTGATGAAATCTGATTCGTTTTCTGGCTGATATCGGACCAATATTCAATATCCATATCAGATCGGGACACCCCTAGTACACACTACACACTTCATTCAGGTGGCGACAGTTCCAACCCCTGCTGCTTCTCGGAGGACATTTACTCCCCCTTAAACATGTTTGTAATTCTTCTCCAGTCTGCTATTACCTCACCCACCAGAGCGTCATGTTTAAGGGGGAGTAAATAGCTCCTTAATAGCTACGAAAAGGTTTACGCAGTTGACGTAGCACTCTTCTTCTCTACGGTCAAGAAGCCACAGCGGTCACAGATTTTGGCACAACACCGGCTTTGGTGAAGGAAGCTGAAGCTACCGTAAAAACAGCCCAAACAAAGTCTAAACGCTGAGGAAGCTTCGGGGCTAACAGTTACTATAGGCTCACGGTAGGCAAAGCAGCATTGTTCTTGGGTTTACTTAGCTTCTATAGCGTGTCCCGTGTCCCAGGGGCTCGCGGTGTTGTGCCAGAGTCCGTGACCCAAAAAAATCTGTGACTGCTGCAACTTATCAGTGGTAAAGAAGAAGAGTGCTATGTCGACTGCGTAAACCTTTTTGTAGCTATTGAGGAGGTATTTACTCCCCCTTAAACGTGACGCTCTGGTGGGTGAAGTAAATGCAGACTGGAGAAGAATTACAAACGTGTTTAAGACGGAGTAAATGTCCTCCGAGAAGCAGCAGGGGTTGGAACTAGGCCTGGGCCGATAATAGATAAATCAAATAACCGGACCGTTAATAAAATGAATTCGATTAGTTTGCCGGCCTCGGTATATTCCCTTATTCATGTGTATTTGGCAGCGCGCCTGTCGGCTGCAGAGGCTAGTGTTAGCAACAATATTAAACAGCAGATAACTCAGTCAGTTCGAATAATTCCTCAGTGAACCTGCAGCGTAATTACTCTAAAATAGTATTCCACCACCAGGCAATGTTAGATTTAGGTATTTTTTAAGAGTCTTTTACTTAATTATACACTTACTTAACTTGTTTTTTTCTGTGGCTGTAACATAAGTAATTTCCCCTTGAGATTAATAAGTTCTGATTAAGAGTCTGGGTGTCATCCTTGACAGTACACTCTGCTTCCCATCTCACATCAAGAGCGTTACCCGCTCTGCATATGCTCCGTGCTCTGCTCCCCAGCTCTGGAACCCCCCCCCCATTTTTCCCCTTTTTTTTTTTTTTTACTTTTTTTTTTTAAATAAAATGTATTATTATTATCATGATTATTATCTGCTGAAAAGTGGTGGTTATGGGAGTCGTGCTGAGAGCTGCTAGAGGAGCAGAAAGTCTTTCAGCTCACACACTGATGGAAACCATGTAAACGCTGGGCTTTACTCAATGTTTGGAGCTCCTGCTGTTCACTGTGGAGAGGGTGAGTGAGATCAAAGCTCTATGTCTCCTCATTGATCGTCACACGGATCAAAGACCAGAGTGGAAAACACGATGTTCACAGCAGATCTCTGCCTTCAGCTCTAATCCATTACTGACATTAAAGTCTGTGTAAAGAAAATTCTGACATTTTCTTCTAAACACATTAAACAGGTCATAAATGTATTCCTTAAAACACGTATAAAGCCATTCAACCATTTATAATTTAATTATGGAGCTAGGCTTCACCAACTGTTTCACATGTCTGTGTTCACGATTTAATCATAGCCGCGTTACGTAACAGAAGCATCATTACCATAAACCCCACCCTGCTGCTGAAGCACATAAAAATGTGCGACATATCATCGTTCACGATATATCGTCAAAAACATTCTCACCGGTAAGAATACGTAATCCCACAACAGAAACAATAAATGCCCATGTCAGAAATTAGCGAGAACCATTTGTCCCTCAATTTAGCCAAGAATGGCCATAAAAAACTTGTTCCAGGGACAAAACTGTCCATAAGTTTATTGTCAACTACTTATTATTCTCTGGAGCTGTTCATGGCAGCCTAGCCTCCACGGTGTGCACTACCACCGCTTCTGCTCCCAGCCCTCACACACACACACAGACGGTGGTGATCGTCATGACTACCAGAAGCTACTATGCTGTGATACATGAACATGAACCACTACTGGGTTAAAACCAGATAAACATCAACAACATGAACCAATCCTAGCTAACTATGCTAAGCTAACACACCGACACACTGAGCTAAGCGCTAATGCTAACCACTCCATATAAGGAATAAACAGATCACGTCTTATTGTCATAAAACCACAGAGAACCATAGATTTGTTTATGTCAGATTTAACACTTGTATGGAAGAATAAAAACTAAACATGTCACACGTTGTGTGAAATAAATGTTAGCATAAATAATAATGTCACTATTCAATATTTTCTTTATTATATTTCACGTGTTCACAGACAAAGCTGGTCCCATTAGACTATTGTAACTAAATATAGTGAATGATTACATCATCAACTTGATCTGGTTTAATTATAGAAAATCATAGTTATTTATTAATCATAACTTTATGTAACTCATAAGATAAATGAAACATGATTAATCAACAGTAAAAACACTGATGGAGTTATTTTTGCTTTTTTTAAGAAAATAATTTCATTTTAAGTGAGGAAATAAATGAATTAAATACAATAACACTAATAGTGACCCACATGCATAAATATATTTCATAAAATATCAGCTCATAAACTCTGAGTCAGCAGTTATTGTAGCCTTTTTAAATGTGTTTAATGTTGATGTATTAACATTTATTTATGTTTGTAAAGAACCTGTTTACACTTTAAGTTGGGAATTATTTTATTTATTTATAGTTTTTTATATATTGTGATGTCTATCGTTATCGTGATGAATACCAGAAATTATCGTGATGGTTTCTTTAGTTCATTATGCCCATCCCTAGAAGCACAACAAACTTCCGCGGCCTCCAGCGGGCGCACTTCGGCCCCTAACCGACCTCGTTTGGCCCAATTTGCACCATCGACGCAGGAGCTGGTTTCACACTGCTCTCTTCCATCGACACAGTACAAGGAGGAGGAGGCGCCCTTCCCACATGTGGGTGTGGATCCAGCGCCTCTAACTGACACGCCCCCAGCGTCTCAGAGCAGAGAGAAGTGCTTATTTTTCCATGATTTTGAGACCTATTTTATATACTAAGAAATTTTTTACGTTTCAAATTTGGCTCAATGGTCACTGACATGTTTCTGCGGTGGGACAAACTCATAACATTTATTTCTGCTTTACACGGACTTTAATAGTGATCACTTAATTTGAAATAATTTAAACAGCAATGAATAATGTTTATGAAACCGAAAAAATATAAATTTTTCAGGGCTTTTATTCTGACAGTCTGTGCAGCATGTGTTTCATATTCTTTCAAAACATGTTGTGTATCTTTAAGGTGAAGGAAAAGCAAACTAAAGATAAATCTTTACAGACGATAAATGTTCTTCTTACTCTGAGAGGAAGGAACTCCATACAGAGACCACTACATATGTTGGTTAGCTTAGCATGTAGCCACCATTCCCACATGTTTAGGTTAGCTTAGCACGTAACCACCAGTCCAAGATGTTTAGTGTAGCATGTAGCCAAAAGTCCCATATATTTGGTTAGCTTAGCACATAGCAATCAGTCCCACGTGTTTTAGCTAGCTTAACACGTATCCACCTGTCCCACATGTTTTGGTTAGCTTAGCACATAGCCACCAGTCCACATGTTTGGTTAGCTTAGCATGTAGCCACCATTCCCACATGTTTAGCTTAGCACATTGCCACCAGTACCACATGTTTGGTTAGCTTAGCACGTAACCACCAGGCCCATTTGTTTAGTGTAGCATGTAGCCAAAAGTCCCTAATATGTGGTTAGCTTAGCACATAGCCAACAATCCCTCATATGTGGTTAGCTTAGCACGTAGCCACCAGTCCCACATGTTTGATTATTTTAGCCTGCAGCCACCAGTCCCCAATGTTTTGGTTAGCTAAGCACGTAGCTACCTGACTAACATGTTTAGGTTAGCTTAGCACGTAACCACCAGTCCAACATGTTTAGTGTAGCATGTAGCCAAAAGTCCCATATATTTGGTTAGCTTAGCACATAGCAATCAGTCCCACGTGTTTTAGCTAGCTTAACACGTATCCACCTGTCCCACATGTTTTGGTTACAGTTGTGTGCGAAAGTCAGGGCACCCCTTTAAAAACAGCATATTTTATATATTTAAAAAGTTATATTCATATTTACTGTCTCTCTGGTATATGTGAAAAAAAGACAATATTGTCAGGAAACATTAATGCATAGTTACATTTTATTTTATAAATTGAACAAAATTACAAAAATGAAAAACATAATTTTGGCATGTGCAAAAGTCGGGGCACCCTGAGAGTTTCAAAGTGTCAGATTCCTTCTACAAGCTCAGACCTCTACCAGCTCATTGGTCCTGAAGCATGTGTCAACAATTGTCATTAGGGAGTGCCAGCTGGTGCCAATTTGAGGGTTTCTTAAATACGGCGACTCCACAAACCTTGTACAAACACTCAGCAACCATGGGTTCCTCTAAGAAGCTGTGTAAGACAGAAAAAATGAAAGTAATTGATGCCCACAATGCCGGGGAGGGCTACAAGAAGATAGCAAAGCATTTTCAGCTTGCAGTTTCCACAGTGCGAGGCATAATTAAGAGATGGCAGGTGAGGGGAACTGTGGAGGTCAAGAAGAGATCTGGAAGACCAAGGAAACTCTCGGAGAGAACAGCTCGTAGTCTGGTCAGAAAGGTAAACCAAAACCCACATTTGACTTCAAAAGACCTCCAGGAAGATTTAGCAGACTCAGGAGTGGTGGTGCACCCTTCCACTGTGCGCCGATACTTGCACAAACAAGACCTTCATGGAAGAGTCTGTAGAAAAAAACCTTATCTACGACCTCATCATAAAATACAACGTCAAAAATATGCAACAGAACATCTACAGAAGCCTGATGACTTTTGGAAACAAGTGCTGTGGACTGATGAAGTTAAAATAGAACTCTTTGGCCACAATAAGCAAAGGTATGTTTGGAGAAAAAAAGGAGCAGCATTTCATGAAAGAACACCTTGCCAACTGTTAAATATGGGGGTGGATCCATCATGCTTTGGGGTTGTGTTGCAGCCAGTGGGACAGGAAACATTGCTCGGGTGGAGGGAAGAATGGATTCAATTAAATACCAGCAAATTCTGGAGGCAAATATCACAGCATCTGTAAAAAAGCTAAAGCTGAAAAGAGGATGGCTTCTACAACAGGATAATGATCCTAAACATACCTCCAAATCCACCATGGACTACTTCAAGAAACGCAAGCTGAAGGTTTTGGAATGGCCTTCACAGTCTCCCGACTTAAACATTATCGAAAATCTGTGGGTAGATCTTAAAAGAGCTGTGCATCCAAGACGTCCTAGGAATATTGGAGAACTGGAAGCCTTTTGCAAGGAAGAATGGGGAAAAATCACAAATAATAGAATCCAGAGACTTGTTGTTGGCTATAAGAAGCGTTTACAAGCTGTGATATCTGCCAGAGGGGGTGTTACTAAGTACTGAAGGTACTGATGCTGTAGGGTGCCCCGATCATTTTTGTAATTTTGTTCAATTTATAAAATAAAATGTAACTATGCATTAATGTTTCCTGACAATATTGTCTTTTTTTCCCATATACCAGAGAGACAGTAAATATGAATATAACTTTTTAAATATATAAAATATGCTGTTTTTAAAGGGGTGCCCTGACTTTCGCACACAACTGTAGCTTAGCACATAGCCACCAGTCCACATGTTTGGTTAGCTTAGCATGTAGCCACCATTCCCACATGTTTAGCTTAGCTTAGCACATTGCCACCAGTCCCACATGTTTGGTTAGTGTAGCACGTAACCACCAGGCCCATATGTTTAGTGTAGCATGTAGCCAAAAGTCCCTAATATGTGGTTAGCTTAGCACGTAGCCAACAATCCCTCATATGTGGGTAGCTTAGCACGTAGCCACCAGTCCCACATGTTTGATTATTTTAGCCTGCAGCCATCAGTCCCCAATGTTTTGGTTAGCTAAGCACGTAGCTACCTGACTAACATGTTTTGGTTAGCTTTGCACGTAGCTACCTGACCCACATGTTTTGGTTAGCTTTGCACGTAGCTACCTGACCAACATGTTTTGTTAGCTTAGCATGTGGCGACCAATCCAAGTTTGGTTAACTTAGCACGTAGCCGCCAGTCCCACATGTTTAGGTTAGCTTAGCACGTAGCAATCGGTCCCACATCTTTGGTTAGCTTAGCATGTAGTAACCATGGTAACTTTGGTCTCATTTTGGTGTTCGTTTTGCTGTCGTATTGTCTTATTGGGAGTTCTGTATAAATTGTTTGTTGTTTTGTTGGCATATAGTGTCATTGTTGGTACTTCTGTTATTTCATCTTTTTTGGTATTTTGAGTGCATTTTATAGTGGTTTTAGTGTAGTTTTGTCATTTCTATGTTGTTTTTAGTTGCAGTTTTGTGTCTTTTTGGAGTCGTCATAATTGGAGACGTCCTACACAGCTCCACATAGACCGTTCCCTTCTCTTCCCTCAGCCAATACAACTAAATAATTAAAAATGCATGACTTTTGTTCATTTAAATGCCGTTTTATCTTCCACATCACTGAGACTTGTTGTGTGAACGAGCGCGTCGCCTTACCGTTTGCATTTAATCTGCTCTGATCCCATTTGAAGGAATTCAGCGGCAAAAACAAACACCAGGGAGAAAATATCAGCTCCCAGCGTCTCTAACAAGATGTGGGAAAAGCCTGAATGGGATTAAGATATTGATTTTTATCTCCATTAGAGAAGCAGGACGTCCACGAGGAGCCGTCACACACACACACACGCACACGCACACGCACACGCACACACAGCTTCTGTCTACCGCTATTAAAAGTTTAGAGGAAAGAGTTTTCAAACGTTACGGGGGTGAAGTTTCTGAGCTTACAGCCGCTCATGACAGGCTCCGCCTCCACACGGCTGAGTGAGGGTGCCAAAACTGCCAAGGAGTTACTTTATTATTATCATCATCATCAATTAAAAAATGGCCGCAGTAACAGACCTAACCAGTCTCTGTGCCAAATCTGCCAAGACTTACTTTGTTATTATGTGTCACAAATGTTGTGAATAAACTTTCTGACTAACATGAAACTCAACCTTTATTTGTAAAGTTACCAAAGTGCTGTACAGATTACAACGTTAAGAACAATACAAAATACAGAAACAGAGGCAATAGATTCAAACTAATTAAGATTTGCAAAGTTTCCACACAAAATAACTTCTATCCTCAGGGTTTGTGTGTCTTCAATAGTCCATGATTTACTCTATCTTCAGCCACCACCGCACTGTTTAAGGGAGAGAAAGGTACCTTAGGAGAGCTCTTCTTCTCCGTGTCATTGTCGACTACCAAACCTCAGAGTTGGAACTGTCACTCCCAAATGAGGTTTACATCGACATCTTTAACTTTTCCTGTTTTTTAAGAGCAACCAAAAGCAGCACGAGTTGTTATCGTGACTGAAAAAATCTGCTGAATAATCTAAAAATCAGGCTGAATGCTTCACTCCGATAGAAAACAATTAGATAACTCTGCGCATGCGTGAAAGCTGCCTGTTATGTTGCCCCAGCCTTTGATTTCGCTTGTTTAACTCTAACTTTTATTCTCTTTTGAATGTTCATGTTGCTTCACTGTAACTCTGTGAAGTCCCGCCCTCTCTAACGAGGTTGTTTTTAGAGAGTTTTCATGCTTCTCGTGTTGATTTTATTAATGCCGCTTCCATCGAGACACGCTGCCTTTGTTTACTCCAGAGAACAGCTGATTGCGCTAATGTCGACTGGCTTTGTCGCCAGACCAGCTGATATACCACCTGAACTCTGGAGAAAAACACACCGGGGATGCAGAGGAGGGTCAAGAAAGAACGGGCTTACGGAGAGAAGAAGATTTAAGCTGAATAAAATATAAACACTTGGCCAAATACCGAATACGGTTGTTAAGTTTTCCACTATTTTTTAAATAGTGCAAACACTAAAGTGCATTAAAGGGGAGGTATGATGAAAAAAATAACATTCTAATGGTTTAGCTACAGTGATAAACATCCTTTAGCCTCATTCAGAGGGACAAAGTGTAAAAAGTTCTGGAGGAAAGGAGGAGCTGCTGCTGGTTCTGCAGCAACACACACACACTTTTCCGACTAAATCACTGCACGTTGATTGATTGCGTCATATGCTACTATTCGGCCTTGCTTTTAACTCACTAAACCGAAGGCTGAATGTTGCTTTTTTTGCAATATTTGGCCAAATATTCAGTACATCCCTAGCAGTAAGTACAAAGTCAGGGGGTGCTGTAATCCTGGTCACATCAGAATTTAAGAACAGCTCTGTAGCCCAGATGTTGAACTGCTGGTTGTTGGACTCCATCCATACCATCTGCCTAGAGAGATCCCACATGTTCACTATATTCTACTAGAGAGATTAGAGAAATTACTTGGAATCACAGGGACTGCCCTAAACTGGTTTAAGTCCTACCTATCTGATAGGTACCAGTTTGTACACGTGAATAATAAGTCTTCTGTGTACACTAAAGTAAGCTACGGGGTTCCTCAGGGCTCTGTGCTAGGTCCAATCCTCTTCTGTATCTATATGATCCCCCTTGGTAATGTTATGAGAAAATACTCTGTTAACTTCCACTGCTATGCTGATGATACCCAACTGTATGTATCAATGAAGCCAGGTGAGACAAATCAGCTATCTAAACTTGAGGCCTGTCTAAAGGACATTAGGGCCTGGATGGACCAAAATTTTCTTCTTCTTAACTCAGACAAGACTGAGGTCATTGTACTGGGCCCACGACACCTTAGAGAAACCTATGCTAGCCTAACTGCCCTAGATGGCATTACTCTGGCACGAAGCACAACTGTTAGAAACCTTGGGGTTCTATTTGATCAGGATTTATCCTTCAACTCTCACATAAAACAAACTTCAAGAACTGCCTTCTTTCATCTCCGTAACATTGCTAAAATCAGATCTATCCTGTCTCAGGGCGACGCCGAAAAACTAGTCCATGCTTTTGTTACCTCTAGACTGGATTATTGTAATTCTCTTTTAGCAGGCTGCCCGAGCAAGTCGCTTAAGACACTTCAGCTGGTTCAAAATGCTGCAGCACGTGTACTGACTAAAACTAGGAGAAGAGATCACATTACTCTTGTATTAGCCTCTCTGCATTGGCTTCCCATAAAATATAGAATAGAATTCAAGATTCTTCTCCTCACTTATAAAGCCCTAAATGGACAGGCACCAGTCTATCTCAAGGAGCTTGTAGTGCCATACAATCCCCCCAGAACACTACGCTCTCAAAATGCTGGACTACTTGTTGTTCCATTTGTCTCTAAAAGTAGTATAGGAGGAAGAGCTTTCAGTTATCAGGCCCCACTTCTCTGGAACCATCTACCAACCACGGTTCGGGGGGCAGACACCCTCTCTACCTTTAAGGTTAGGCTCAAAACATTCCTCTTTGGTAAAGCTTTTAGTTAGGAAGCAGCTCATAGCTCATAGTTAAGATGCAATAGGCATAGACTGCCGGGGGGGGGGTCTGGCATGCTCGGTTGGAGAGAGGTTGGAGAGGGCGTTAAGAGAGAGGTCATTTAGGTTAGAGAGGGACCGGAGAGGGTCCCATTCCTCTCTCTAACACTCCGTCTATGTCTGCTTCTTCCCTTGTGTGTTTGCTCCTGTACTCCTTCTGGCTTTTGTCTTGCAGGTCCGTGGGATCCTCAGTGTGGAGTTACAGAGTCTCAACAACTCTGTCTCCACCCTTTCCTCTGCACACACCCAACACAGCATAACGTGGATGGCTGTTCATCATAGGAATGGATCCACACAAGGTTCCTGCTGCTTAACAGAAGGTTTTCCTTGCCGCCATGATGAATTCATGTTGGGTGTGGGATACATATGTATGTGTATATACGTATATATGCATATGTGTGTATCCATAATATGAAGAGTCCGTCCTTAAGACTGCTCTACTGTAAAGTGTCTTGAGATACCATTGGTTATGATTTGGCGCTATACAAATAAAAGATTGCTTGATTGATGTTATTATCGTTGTCCTGTACATCCCTCCCTCTGCTAACCCAACATCTGCCTGCTGCACCATACACACCACCATCTCCAAACTCCAAACTCAACACCCCAGTGCCCTCATCATCATGTCGGGAGACTTTAACCAAGTCACCATGGATGGAGTTCCGCCCACTTTCAAACAATACGTGAGATGTTCTACCAGAGAAGAGAAGACCCTGGACCTGATGTATGCTAACATTAAGGATGCATACATCTCCTCTCCTCTCCCCCCACTGGGCAGCTCTGATCACAACCTGGTTCTCCTCAAACCCTGCTATGTGCCTCTGGTGAAAAGGAACCACAAGGACTGTGAGGAGGTGGTCGGAGGAGGCTTATGAGACACTGCAGAGCTGCTTTGAAGTAACCGACTGGCCTGCACTCTGTGAGCCCCACGAGAAGGACGTTGATGGTCTCACAGAGTGCATCACATACATTTTTGTGTGGACTGCAGTGTTTCAGCTTGAACTGTAACCTGTTACGTCAACAATAAACCTTGGATCACTAACGACATTAAGGACATCCTGAATAAGAAGAAGAGGGCGTTAAAAGATGGCAACTGTGACGAGGTGAGGAGAGTGCAGGTGGTACTCAAACTTAAAACCATGGAGGCCAAAGACAATTATAGGATAAATCTGGAGAATAAACTTCAGTGAAGGTTCAAGGTTCTTTATTGTCAAATATGCACCATGTTAAACATACAGCACAGATGAAATTGCAATCCCCCCCCAACCCCCAGTGCAAACCTGCAGTGGTAACTGGGGTAACCAATAGCCATGAAGCCATGAAACTACATGAGTGATGTGTGGAGTGACATGAAAACCATCACCAGGTTCCAGAAGACTGGTAGCATGGGGTTGGAGCGCTGTGTGGACCGAGCCAATGAACTGAACCTATTTTTCCAATCGGTTTGATACTGCGGCCCCTCCCCCACAAGATTCTGCTGCTGGTTGCCCTACAACAACTGCCACTCTACCTCCTCCTCCTTACAGACCCCTTGTATGTCCCACACCACCTCAATTCACACCCACGTACTCCACCCCTCCCCCCTGCTCTGTATCATATCTTCCACAACCTGAGGACCTCACCCCTCCCTTAACTGTCACCTCAACAGTGTTCTTCACATCTGACCTGGTGAGAAAACAGCTGATGATTCACTCTGGCAAAGCTACGATGGTGTTCTGTGCTTAACGCCTGTGCCCCCAGCTGTGTGGAGTTCTTCGTCAAGTATTCAGCTTGAGCCTGCACCTCCAGAGGGTCCCTGCACTGTGGAGGATTGTTGATCACCTGACGGGCAGACCACAGTACGTACGTCTACATAAATGTGGCTTGTATAATATATATTGTTTGTATATCTGGAGCTGTAACAAAAGTAATTTCCCCCTGGGATTAATAAAGTATTTTTGATTCTGATGTTTACAGAATCAGAAAACTAGCACTAGTGGGTTGGTTTGTAGCGATGGAACATTACACACATCCAGTCAGTCACTGTGCAAGAGGAAAAATAAATAAATAAATTAATTAATTAATTAATTAAAAAAACAGACAACCATGAAGTAACTACAGCAGCTACGACATTGCGATAAAGTGCAATAGTGGTAATAAATAAATGAAATAAATAAAAATAAATGCAACTCTAAAAAACAGTACGACACATCTAATTTGACCCTCTCACTACTATTTAAAGCTTGATGGCAGCAGAAATAAAAGAGTTTGTATAGCGCCTCCCAGAGGGCATCAGGGTGAAGCTCTCCTTAAGAACATGATGTGGATGATGACCAGTGATGCTCACATGATCCTGGCACAAGTTTTTACAATGTTGGACAGATTATTTTTGTCTTTCAATGACGATCCATAAAAACCAACACATGAATGAAAGACTCTCAATAAAGGAATGATAAAAATCACATAAAATAGGTTTAGATGTATTAAAAGAGTTCAGTTTCCACAGCAGGTAGATGTGATCTTAGCCTTTCTTTGCAATAGCCTCTGTGTTCTTTTCAAATTTGAGTTTGGAGTCAAATATTGTGCCCTGGTATTTATAGGTGTCCATTATTTCCACCATTAATGATGCTGGCTTCATTTTAGTTTTTGTTACATGCAGGTCTCACAGGCAGTGGGACTGTGTGACATCATCAATCACGTGATTTCAAGATGGAGGAACACAGGCTCTAGAATTGTAAAGTAGTCCTATTTATAAAAGTTATTCAAATTAATATATGGTGAATAATAATAATGTGTTTTATTAGACATAGATCTACCAATAAAGACATTTCAAAGGGGTGGAGTCTAAGACTGATTTGTGTCCATCAAACATCCAATCAGGGACCTCCTCCGTGTGTGTGTGTGTGGTTGTAAAACAGGACAGATGTTTGGTTTCTGTAGATCGATGAGTAATCTGTGTCTCTGTGGGAAAGAGACAGGACGATCGATGCCTGCGTCGATTCGAGGAGTCTGACCGCACGTAAGGAACGATGAGCTCGTTACCGACGGGCATGAACGCACCGCCGCAGAGACACCGCCACAGGCTAAACATGTTCTAATGAGACGCAGATTTACAAACAAGAAGAAAAGCTTTCTGCACGTGCAGCACATACACGATTCCACACCAAAGAGGAGGATCTCATCAGAATCATCATGGAGGGACCAGAACTGATGGACTATGATACCAGGACAGATGTTCAGCTGTGGTTCCACCAGAGCAGGGGTCTGCAACCTGTGGTTCTGGGGCCTAATGTGGCCCTTTGACTCTTATACAAATGAAATCAAACATTATTCTATATAATTATAACTGTATATAATGTAATCCACTGTATTGTCTTCATAGAGAAGGTCTTTATGGCTCCAGGAGGACTTTAATCCAGGTGAGATGAGGTTAAATGGTTCCTTGTAGAGTAAAGGTTACAGACCCCTGACCAGGGGAAGAGGGTTAGGAGACCCCACTATCAGAGCTGGACCCTCTCAATTTAATCCATGGTGTGAAACAATGCAGATGATAAGTTGGTTATGTTACTGTAAATGTACAACATTTCTGTAAAATAAATGTAACAGAACACATGTAACCTGTTGTTATGATTTAATGTTATTTAAAAACATTACGTCTTATTTTAAAATGATATAAAATAAATGAACTATTTCAGCCACTGATTGAAAACTTAATATTGACAATAAAACATTAAAATATTTAGCAAATATATCTCAATCCATTGTCAATCTTTACTTCATACTAAAACTACAGTACGTTAGTTAAGTCTATTATTCATCAGCATGTGTGGTTGTGACCAACTGAGAAAGTTAGTGACAGCTGATTTAATCACACTATACAACACAAATAATTACATTGACACCAAAATTAGTCACATTTAACAACAATTTCATCAATTTTATGTAAATATTGTACATAAAAGTCTGTTTTTTAGCTCTTATGTAACAGAACAAAGACAGGACACAGAAAAGAAGAAAGTTTCAGAAACTCACCATTAATCACATTAATCTATACAAATAATTAAATTCACAGTAAAATTAGTCACATTTGAGACCATAAAGTCCACATTTCAATCAATTTTATGGGAAAAGCTGCAATATTTTAACACTAATAATAATTAAACCATGTGAATCTGTCTTTGTTAGATGTAAAAAAACAGATTTGGGGCCAAAAAAGGGAATGTTTTCATTGATTTGATGCTTTGGAAGAGCAGAGGAAGTCTGATCGCTCCATGCATCAAACACACACACACAGAGTAAACTATGTGTGTGTGTCTGAAAGGTTCAGCTCAGCTCAGAGATCACGAGACCATAGAGATGTCAGATCTCCCGTCACCGTGTGAGGAAGTGAAATAGTTCAGTAGTGACGGAACGTTGAACCCAATCTGTTCTCATGTTCTTCTCAAACTGCTGCTGTGAGGCCTGAGACGACCTCTTCCTGTCATTATGACGCCCTGAGAACCAGCTGACCACTGATCTCCACGTACATGTACAAACCAGTAAAAATATATGTAACCAGTAAAAACTAGTGAAAAGCAGAGCTGAGTATTGGCAAGGATGTTGCAGTACGATACGATATTATCACGATATCGTCATGTTGTACACAGTTAATTTTAAAAATAAACATAAAGATGAAAAATCAAGTTGCTGTATATGTTCATCAGAAGATATTGATCATTCAGAGGTTAAATTAAGTCAAAACTATTTGTTTCAAACATCCTATTTATTATGAATATTATTATTATTATTATATCTATGGATCCATATACCGGAGTGGAGGTGCAGAAGGTTTTTATGTAAGAACAGTAGCTGCTCAACATGCCCATAGTTAGGCTGAGAAGTGACCATGTCTCCATCAGTAGAAAACACACGTCCATGAAAATGTGAAAATACATTAAGAAAAATATTGATTAAATATCAGGAAAAAGAAATAAAATTATGTTTTAAATAGATTTTTTTTTTTTTTTTTTAAACCGATTTAAGATTGGCACCCAAAAAAAAGTGCAAACCAGTATTAAACAGTTAAAAACCAGTAAAAACCAGTATGAACCAGTTTAAGTAGAACTAAGTCACTTTTTCACCTTAATAAATCCTTCTCATAGACCCTGTGTTTATGGGGTCATTAGGGGTCTTTCACTAACACGTTCCTGTCTCTGACCCAGTGACAGACGTACTGCTTTACTACAGCCTAATACACACTAACGCTAGATTATGACCAGCCCTGTGGCTGCACACGGTTGTTTACTAATTCACTTTGATCAAACTTATATCAGGGCGGAGCCAGCACAAAAAAGGCAGAGAAGATCTTTATCTGAGGAACGGAGCAACTCCATCAGTGACAGCTCAGCAGCAACACACAGCAACACAACCCAGCGCTCCATCAGGCAGCACACACACACGCGCACACGCACACACTTCTTAAAACTGGTTAAAGCTTGAAATTAGTTTTTATTTTTGAGATTGTTCTATGCATTTGAACTCTTTAGGACAATCACAGCAATACAGTTGCACTTGTGACAATATATCTGATGTCTGCAGTCATTTTTAAGTGCATTAAGAAAAAAAAAAATCGAAAATCGAATTAAAAATATTTTTTCTTTAAAAGATCAGTGATTTTTTTTTTTTTTTTTTTTTTGGCAAAATCGCCCAATTACATAATAATGTCAAGAAATGCGTTATTTATCACGTTTGGTTCACATTGTGATCAGTGTTCCTGCCTCTGTCCATGGTGCTGAAAACCAGCTGCTCTAACTGGGTGGTTCTCAATCTTTTCAGGCCACGACCCTTCAAAATAAAGGTCCCAGAGAGTAAGGACCCTTCAAAATAAAGGTCTCAGAGAGTGGGGACCCTCCAAAATAAAGGTCCCAGAGAGCAGGGACCCCCACTGTAGCTGAAGGTGGTTGAACACAGACATGAACATTGAAGAACAGTCATGTGGAGACAGGACCATCTATAAGGGGGAATAAAGGAGAGATTTTTGGGGTCCATCCATAAAGTCAGTAAAATGATGGTTTATTGTTCTATAAATCTGTGATAACCACATTTATTTATTCATCTGAATAATATCCACTGTTATCCAGGAACGTTTATTATTATTATTATCGTCATCTTAAAGATGGAAATGGTTCAAAGTGACCAAAAATGGTGGAAAAGGAGGTGAAATGGTTAATTGGTTAAAAGTTGCAAATTAGAGTGGGCAAAAATGGACAAAAAAAAATGATAAAAAGGGTTCAAAGTGTCAATATTGGAACAATTAGTTTAAACTGGTAAATAATGGACATGAATATGAGACCACCTCCCAGTGTCTCGCGACCCCAAATGGGGTCCTGACCCCAAGGTTGAGAACCCCTGCTCTAACCAGTGATCCCAGCAGGTGGAGGACCTGGCGGAAGGATAATAATCCTCCTCGCGGACACACTCACCTGCTCCGGGGTGAATCCTCCCGCTCCGTCCGCGGGGCTCGGTGAGGCCGTTTCCCGGTATAAGGACCAGAGTCCGACGTTAGGGAGGAAGATCAGGGCCGCTATGAGCAGCCCTCCGACCTGCAGCAGCCGCTTCTCCTTCCGCCTCATGTCCGCACACACGGAGCCTCAGCGGCGGAGGAATAACATGGAAGTCCGACAGTGACGCGTCAGAGCGCGAAGAAGAAGCGAGTTCGGCTCAGACAACTTTAACTGAGCCTCCGTCAGGCTGAGCTGCTTTATATACGAGGACGGCCACTTCCGCCACAGATTTTCAAAATAAAACCCCACGAATCATAAATTCACAAAAAACAGCCAAAAATTTATTTTTAAAAGAATATTATGAAGGATTTGTAAATATTTGTAAATGTTGTTTGGGTCCTGTCTTGTATTTGGAAAGTAAAATAAAAAAGTAAAGTTTGTCTTGATATATATTTAAAATTAAATATGACCTTAAAACACAACAAACGTCTGAACCAGGACCGTCCTCCCAACCAGGCGACACAGGCGGCTGCAAAGGGCGCCATCTGCTGAAGGGGCATAATAACGGTGAAACACACCCTTTACAATCACTGAACATGTTTTCTCTTAATTGAATATTAATATTAAAAATCTGTAACAATACCTGCTAATTTTCTGCCCATATTTACTTTTTTTTGTATTTTAATTCTTGCTCCAAGTAACACATTACCGCCAAACACTGGTGACTAAAAAAAATGTCACAAAAAGACCCAAGACAACAACTATTGTAGATTTGTGTTTCCACTGTAGTTCTGTGTGTTTTTCTTGTTGTGTAGCTTTAATGTACGTTGGAGCAGATTCTATCTCAGTGTGTCTGTGACAGTCTGAAGGTCAACCTTCAT